>NW_017732175.1:24617-28610 GCF_001890085.2 Hipposideros armiger | reverse complement strand
GTTCAATCATTCTTCTTCAATACGGCATTGAGATCTGAATGTGAATTTCTGTATGTGGCTGGACTGTAAGAGTAACCCCTAGAACTGTGTAGCAGTCCTATTACAGTGTGTGGACAGAGAAAAAGATAATACTGGTTTGAAGAGACAGAAAATAATCAAAGAACTGAGGAAAGGGGCCAAGAGGAGACAGAGACTCTACTATTTTTTTCCAGTTCAAGCTCTATTCCGAGGATGGTTGCACTCATGCCCTTTCTATTTCTTATAATTACCCTTTAAAATTTGCTGGAGTTGTTTCCTGACACTGCAATCAAAAAGCCTCAAGTAATACATACGGTGAGGAAGGGCCTGTCCTAGATACAGAAGACAGCAAAAGGGGCACTGCTGTCGATTTAACGTGAGTGAGAGTTGGGAGATAAGCGAAACTTCATGGATGTTAGCTGACTTTTGAATGACGAGTAGCGTTTATCAATTGGACAGACTGAGAAGTTGGGAACAGGCCTCTATAGGCAGCTGGACGGAAAAGCAATGACCCAGCGCCTCAAGTAATGATTTAGTGACTCTGCATTCTCCTATCTGCTAATCCTTAACATCCTTAACCTGAATTATTATGTTCCTGGTCATGTAGACAGGGCATTGAAAAAATGATTTTAAAAGGAAGAAAAAAAAGAAAAAAAACAAAGACTCTAGTCCTTCAGTACATGGAAGTGCTGATGTGAGCCCGAATGACGGGTCCTGATGAGACACAACATCCAGGAAATAGACCAAGTAGCCATAGTGAATTGAAAGGTCAGGGCATTTTATATCTACAGGACTGAAAAAAAAAAAAAGAAAGAAAGAAACACCCTAAAACCCACAAAGTCGTTTTCCATTTATGTCCTCTGCAGATCTAATCTTCAAACTTTCCAATATCTTGTTTCCCCTAGGTCTCTGTAGCAACCCGCTCATTTTAAAAAGAACTGACTTTTCAGTTTACCTCACTACTGTCTAACTTTTGGAGCCTGAAGTTCCTCTGTGAGGGTCATTTACCGAAGAGAGTAGGCACTATGGCTTTGTGAACTGGGTTCTCTGCTGCATCCCTACCTGATTGTCCATCTCCTATCACATCTATTGAGCTGGTCTTCCCAGATGAGAAAGAACCATGGTAACTTTTTAACAGGCAACAGGAATCTAGTGNTCCCTCCAGGGGCTGCCCATGGCAGTTCCGATGGTATTTTGTCCAGGATTTTAGCCGCTAACTCTCTGCACTCACCCTCTGCCAGTCTTCTTTTTGCTCACTAAGCTCTAATCACACTAGATTCTTCCTAGGCTTTCAACACCAACTACAAGCTGATTATTGCTCTAGCGCCCTTGCTGTAGCCAATCCTTTTGACTGGGCCATTTATACCTCTGACTAAAGATGCCGAGATTTATAACATATCAGGAAGGAAATGGATATATAATTTCAATGCAGTATCGCATTAGCTAATAAAGCTACAATCTGGAAGGAGTTATGCACTGCCCTTTAGGCAACGTTCTTTCTTCAGCCATAATTGACCAGGAACAGACTGTTGATGAAAGTAAACAATCTGGCAAGAATCGATTAGATTAATCAGTGACAGAGGTTCCCGGGCCATTACGGATCTTCTCCAACTGTTTTATTTAGCTGGGCTGTTTGAAAATATAAATTGTAACATACGAGAGACGGTTACTGGCGCTTTATCAGAACGTATTTTGTACACCAGTTTCGGGCAGCTGACCTGGGCTTGACATTTTGGGAAAACGGTCATTCCTGTTGTCTTTCTTATCTCGGTTTTGTTTCAGGATCTTTTCTTATTCCTGACTCTTACGGATACAGTCAGGGTTTCCTAGAGGGTGTATTATGGCAATAAAATTAAATATTTTAGAACTGGTAGAAGCCAAGGTTTCAACGATGGTTGCATCCTCTGCCTACCCACCCCACTTCTCATCCTGGAGCATAACTGCTCACGATGGCCAGTGGGTGGAGTGCGTCAATGGGGTCCTAAGTCGCACAAGGTGGGCTGTCAGCTAAAATCCAAAGCACTCGGTTCCATTTGAACCTCATATGACCACCAAACACTTCCTAGTAAAACCATATCCCAAATATTTAAAGGGAAATATTTATAGTAAAAAAAAAAAGTAGAGAAAGAGTTCAGTTTTCTTTGGGATGAAAGATTTTCCAGAATAGTTATAAAAATCAACGAAAATTAAAAAAAAAATGTTCCACAATAAAAGATATTCATTTTGTACCTGAAATGCCTGTATTTTTGTTTGCTAAATCTGGGGACTCTACCTACACACACAGTGTAGCCTAGCTTTAAGACACTTACCAAGCAAGAGTCCTTTAAATGTAGCTTCCTGACATTTCACTTCAAAAATGATTGCATAAATGACATTGGATAGCCAAGAATTTAAATCACTGCCAGTTTAAAAAATCAATTGATGATTATTCTGTTCCAAAAAAATCAAATGTTTATATTTCTCAGACTCCCTCCAAGATATTGTCCATGGTCTCATATAATGTCAATACAGACAGAAACATGTTGCAGAACTTCTCATATCCTGCTTTTTCAGCTAACATTATATCGTGAACATTTTCCACGTTGCTTAAGAGGTTTTCTCTTCTCTCTCCCTCCCTCCCTCTATTTAATATTTACTGAGAGCCAACTACATGCCAGCATTTGAAGGTACATATGTAATAGAATCTCTACTTTCAGAGACCTCGTAGCCTTCTTAGGGGAAGGCAAGTGAGTGATGAATTACAATATGGTAAAATAAAAATCAACATACAGAGATGGGTAGAAGGGCATGGACTAAGGAAGCTTTTTGGGAGGTTATATACCAATGGAGCTTTGAAAGATATGGGGGAATTATGCAGGAAAAAAGGGTAACTCTGATCCATGTTGCCCAGAAGCGAAATGTCACTTGCATGATGAGAAAACTGAATTAAAAGAACCCTCCTTATTATTCCCTGTGGCTAGCTTTTTTTTTTTTCCCCCATATTCTCTATCCCTCCTGGGTAAAGAGGATTAAGTGAAGATGACTGATCTCAAATTAAGGGAGAGAGAGACTCTTCTTATCACAAATTAATGTGTTCATGTTCTAATTGACAAATGGTTTAATTTTTGGTTTTGTGGTTGAGTTGATGTTCATGAGTCCAACTAGTTAATGTGGATAAAAATATAGTTCCTGCATGGGCAAAACTATAGGAGGAATTGTGGGTACACATTCAACACTTGATGGCCATATAAGCCTCTTTTCTACTGCACAATATTTAGTGGCTACTTTGTAGACTCCAGTGTGATTACAAAAATCCCTAAGGAAAACATGCCTTTGGCACAGAAAAACAGAACATTTGATCAGCTCGGGTTAAAGGACCCTGCTATTCTATCAATAACTGAGACAAAAATAAAACGTAATCTTTTCCAAGAAAGAGAACTGAGAGTTACAAGTTGAGAAAAAAAAATTCTTGAGGGAGGAAAAAATTTTGTAAACTCAAAATAATTCTATTTTAAATCCCACGTTGAACAAGCAAACAGATGTGGAAAAGGAGAATGTTGAACAGGGGGCTATGTGAATGAATACTTTATAAGCTTTACCGATCAAAAAGTAACTCTTCATTTCAACCTACTGGCAGAACTGAGAATACTGCAACTCAAAAAAAACCAAAAAAACAAAAAACAAACCCAAAATCCCAAAACACCTCTTTTTCAAGATATTTGGGTTTCAGTAAAAATAAGAGTTTTTCCATTACAGTTCTCTGTTAGGACAAATCATTTCACTTTCACATGGCTTCATATGCCTTAAAGTTTTAATGTCGATTTTATTGGACAAGTTGTCCTCATCTTCCAAGCCAAAAGATCAAAGAGCAATCTATCACCTTTAGTTAGGAAATTCTACATTGTGGAAGAGGCACTAGTGAATGCGCCATTACTTCTTCTTGAAGCAATGATGCACTATAGAAGCATCATTAGTAATTAACATAATCCAGCACAG
>NW_017732175.1:9955-13467 GCF_001890085.2 Hipposideros armiger | reverse complement strand
GAGACCTTAATGACAGTGGATAGGTCCATGATAGCTGTGATCACACATCTACCTCTAGGTTTCAATCTGACTTTGTGGATTAATCAGTGAGTCAGCTATAAGTAACAGTGTCACCAGGAGCAAATAAATTTTATGTTTAAAAGTCATCAATTGATAAACAGAATACAGTCAGTTTTTAGGCTAGGGAATGCCTTCAGTTATCAATTAAATATATTGGGCTGTCAGAAAAGTCATGATGTATTTTTTTCTACGTTTTTCGTTGCAAAAATGCATCATGACTTTTCCAGCAACCCAATACAAGTAACAGGGTTCAAGTTTAACTCAAAACTACCAGAATACAATAACAATGTAATAGACATCAAGTTGTTATTCATTAAAAGTTAGTTTGGGAGGATGTTAGGCATTGGTTTCCAGTGGTGCAGGTTTAAACAATAACATAATTGGAATGACTGATAGAGGCATCATTAAAACTTCAGAATGAATTTTCTTGATGAAGTAACGGTTCCAAACTTTTCCATGAAATGTTGTTATTATTCTGAATGACTACTGCCACTGTTTTAATAGTCTCTAGTCCAAAACAATAAGAAAACAACCTTTTAAGAAGTAATAAAACTGTATGACAATAAAGAAAAAATACAAAATTCCAAGATGCCATATTATTGAGTATAAATATTTAATTTTAAAACTTTAAAACAACAACAAAAAACAACCCTGTCATTTCAGAAGGAGGAAAAGGATCCAAAAAGAGGCATACATTTAGAAATTGGGATTCATCAAACTAAATTCCAAATTCACCATAGAGATTAGGGTACATCAATTCTCAAATTGTGTAAAAACGAATTGTAAGGTGATAACAAGGAAGGTGATGTAATGAGATGAAAATTATTTGTTCCTCCCTGGAATCTTGGAGTTTCATTACCTCTCTTCATTTCTAGACACAGAACACAATTTTTCCTCAACTGATGGTATATTTCAAATGCATTTCTAAATTTCAGGTACTCCTTACATTTAATTACTAAAAGAAATAGATTTCTTTATTCTTTTAAAAAACTTTTTTATTTTGAAATTATTATAAATTCAGGAAATTGCAAGGATGCTGCAGAGCGGTTCTGGGTCCCCTTCGCTCATTTCCCCCAATGATTCCATAGCACGAAATCAACACCAGGAAATTGAAATCGGTATACCACGAGCGTATAATTTCATATCACTTTACACACATGTAGATCTGCGTAACTACCACTGCAATCAAGATACAAAGGTCTCTCTTTTGCTATCTCTTTCTAGTCACACCCATTGCCTTCTCCCCACCATCCCAAACCCCTGACCACTATGAATTATTTTTCTTCTCTCTAATTTTGTCATTTGGGGAATGTTATAGAAATGGAATCATATAGCATATGACCTTTTGGGAGTGGCTTTTTTTTTTTTCTTCATGCAGCCTAATGCCGATGAGATCCATCTAAGTTGTCTGAATCCATGCTTTGCTCATTTTTAGTGCTGAGCAGAGATTGACTTTTTCTCACAATGGCTTTGGACAGATCTAAGTTTGGGTTCCTGGCACGGACTCTCTTGTTCTAACAAGGGGCAGGAAAATTTATCGAGATCCCTAACACATCGGAGGAGTGCAGTAGCCAGTAGCAAGGAGATACTAGGGGGAAGTGGGCCTGTGTTTCAAAGTCTTTCAGGCTTGTGAGGCCAAAGTACTAAGATAAAAAATCATATGTAAATTCTATTTAAAAACCAACCTTGCCTTGAAATTTAGAATTCAAGAAGTGTTAGAAGAAGTATGCTATATAATGTAAGTACAAAAACAGGATTCGATTGAGCTGCTTTTGGTAACAACCAAAGATAAGTAAGAAGGATGTCATGTTTCCCTTAGAAATTACTTTTCAAAGAAAACGCTCACTTAATGTGAATTGTATTCTTTGCTATGACATACACGTGTTTCTTTTCATAAATAATGCGAATGGAAACACTCGTGGATAAACCTTGAATCCCCTTCAAAACGTGCAATTTATAGTTGCGACATCAGGGGGTAATACCCATATCTACCGCCTGGTGGCAGTATATCCCAACCGCATACTTCAAGTGGGTGGCTGTTGCGAGTGGGGTAGGAGACGGTGGCTGCGTTGCAAGATGTAACCCTGCTAAATAAACTTGAAGTTCGGAGATGGTTCAGACTAGCTATTGTAGTTGTGGTTGGCTAGGTTATTTCTAACTGTGAATAGACAGAGGATATTGGAGAAAAAGTGTACTTTCATGCAGAAAAAAATTTGAAATCTTTTCTGGCCCATAATAGTTTTCCAAATTTCAAACTTTGACACAGTGGTGGATAATGAATTGATTAAAGTAGAACTTACAATGCTGCTTGTTTATATAGCATCTCTCAACATATGTTTATGGCACCATGCCAAAGTGTAACACAGTAACAGAACTAAAGAGTGCAAAAATAACACAGCTGCTCCTACCCCAGCAAAATACCAAAGGTTTATTTTCTTTAGTGGGAAAAACAGAGGGTTCCTGAAATGGGGGACACCAGCTACAACTGAAAATGGAGATACGGTACTAAACACAACTTGATTATGTGAACATAGGCATATTCGAAGCTGATAATCTCTGGTCTTCTTCTGTTACTTGGTTCTGAGAATTGAATAGCCGTTCGTCTACCCTTAGAACAGGAAAAGGGTAGACTTTTTTTTTCTGGAGAATCTGACCAATCAGTAAAGTTAATGCTCGAGAGGTTTAACTCATCTACTCAATGAGCCAATTCTTAATTTCTCATTCTTAAATAAGAACAGACAAATGAGTGTTGCCGGATAACTGACGAAAGTGACGTACAGTAAAAAAAAAAGAGATCAAATAAATGAAGGGGGGGGGGAAAAAAACTGGGGGAAACCGAAAGGGTAATAAAAAAAAAACACAAAACAACACCATCATAGGTACCCTCAGAGAGCTAAAGAAGATACTATAATCATGAATGAAGAACAAGTGCAGTTAAAAATGGTCATGCAAGAAATAGAGTTTCTCAAAATTAAAAAACATGATAGCAGAAAAGAATAACTCAACAGAAAGTACTGGAAAATAAAATTAAATTTTCCAGAAAGCAGAACTAAGAAAAATAAATGGGAAACAGTAGAATTAAAAAAAAAAATAGAGGACGATTACAGCAGAACAGAAGTTTCAGAAAGAGACAACACAATAAATGGAGGAAAAGAAGAATTGTCAAGGCCGTAATTTAAAAGAATTTCCCCTGAACTGATATGCATGAGTTGTCAAGCAAACAGGCAATGGGCAATGAATGGCTAGAAAAATGGGCAAAATTTGGTCGTCGCCATGGCAGATTATTAAGACATATTAAAACACTGGAAGCAAAGAAAATGTCTCCAACCCTTCTTGAATTGCACTGGCCAGTAAGTATCCACTACCCACAAGTGGCAACTGAATTCTTTTTTTTTTTTTTTTGCTGAGCCATCCTGCCACCTGTTGGCAGCTCAGCGGCTGCTCAGCTCGGG
>NW_017732175.1:0-9365 GCF_001890085.2 Hipposideros armiger | reverse complement strand
GGGGCCTCTGGCATCCCAAGCCAGTTCTTAACCAACGCGCCACTCGGCCAGCCCCCCTTTTATATTCTTAAAATGTTAAGCAGTATGTAGTATATAATGGGACTTTAATTATATATGTGGAATAATAAATGAATTAATTTATTACTCACGTAGCTAGTAAACTGAGAATATTTAACTGAATGCTTCATAAGAGATAGATTAATTTCATGAGAGGTATAGAAAGAAAAATAAATCATATTCTACTATATGATATATTGATTTGAATATGAAGAGGATATTAATGACAAAAATCTGGTCGTGGCTCCGTTAACTATGAAAAATTTTTTTATTATATATGCACATAAAATCTCATGAAAAGAGAAAGTTCTTGAGCACTTAGCGAGTGAATATATGATTTGCCTGTGCATGCCCATATTAAAAGTGGAAGTAAGTAGGAGAAAACCAGATTAATCTCAAAACAGAATGATTTGCTCTGGCTTGAGCAAATGCAATCTTAAGAATGGTCTTCATGTCTTCATGTTGCCCTAGTTTATGTTCACCTGGATGATATACTTTTAAGACCTGGTTAATACCTGCCTCATAGAAATATCCCTTCAGGAGCTCATCACTGATGCCTGACATTCTTATGTTGTCAGTTAATCCCTGTCGGCTACTAAAATAATTGTTTCTTTGTGAAATGCACATACTCTTGAGAAGTGATTTTCATAACTGCAAGGCATTTTATATCAGAGGCATAAGGATGATAGCTATGGAGGATAGAGGAAAGAGTAGAAGAAAGGTCTTTTGTATATGGAATGAATAGTCAATGGCAATACTGTATGCTATGAGATCTAGTAACTCTAGGAAGAGACCAGGCGTCTATGAGTTCACTCAGTGTGACCCTGATGCTTTGTAGTATTAATGCTTCACACCTGCAGTACTAATGTTTCACACAATAGGTCTTCAGGATACCTCTAACTGGGATGATGCACAGATACGTCAAACTCAAGTTCCCTCCCTCAAACTTTGTACTTCAAATGTATTTTTACGTAATACTTGCTTAATAAATATTTCTTGAATTAGTGAATGTACCCATTTTATTGAAATTAATCTGCTTGTACCATAAGTTATTATTTAATGCCATGTGGAACTGGTCAATCACAGACAGCCAATCTAGATGAGATCTTAGCAATGACCTAATTCAACACATTCCCTTTATTTCAAAAGACACCAAGCCCTTGCACGGGAAGCAAATGTCACCAGGTGGCAGATGTGGGAATGGAACTCAGGTCTTTTGACTAAATCACTTGTACTTTTAAGTTTTAATTCTACATAGTTATTTGGATCATTCATTGCCCAATGACTTTCTGATTTAATCCTTCCTTCATACCCTAAAACATTATTCAACTTCATAGCTAATTCATATCAATATCAACTGAAGTTATGAATCCCTTTGCTGACTTTAAATTCAATTTATGACATGAAGTTTTATTTTTTGCACTATTTCCCTTTTCAGAAAAAGCACAACTAAAATTATTCAAAATTTCCCATATTTAACATGATACAATTTTTGAATGTCACGTAGCCAACAATCTCCCAAGGAAATATGCTCAATTTAAAAGGTACTGCTTTCATCTCAATGAATAGAAGTCCTTGTCACTTTGCAAAATATCTTATGCAGTGAGAATGACTTTTTAAAAAGGTCAAAAATCTTTAGGGTTTAGCGAATCAATACCATCTATGCAGGGATGAACTAGAGCTCACCTATTGACAAAAGCAAATGGACACCCTCATAAAAGCAAGAGAAGATGTCTCTAGGAGAGTGGTGACACATTTAAATTTTATGTAGCATTGGATACAAACTTGCTATACTCGAACAGATAAAGAGGTAAAACGTCAGGCTAAGAATTTTGGAGACTGAGGAGCTTGAGGCCAATAACAATAGAGGGATAAGTGTTACAAAAGAAAGCCGATTAAAAACTCACTTGTGAATCTGTGACCGTGTCTTCTCCTGCAGCCATCTGAAGTTCTAAATATATGTTGGCGCCATACTTTGTAAACACCAGTGTGTGTCATCAGTGAACGCTGAAAAATATATTGATGAAATAGACAAGAAAGTTAAAATGTAATGATTTATGACTCGTTCCTAACTCTCTGAACCTATGTAACAGTCTAAAAGGGAATGTTTAAATTATTTTTATTTTAAAAATGAAGTATTAAACTTAATAGACAATGTTAGAAGTAAATGTTTGTTTTTACTTTTACAGTCTATTTACACAGTAACTGTTCTTTTAAAATTCCAAAATAAAAAACAACCCACCTTGCCTTTTATTGTTTGTGTTGTTATAAACTAAAGTAGTATTTTTCTCAGAACTTAATTCATGTTTCCATATTCTATACTATACGTTCATCCCATGAGGCAGGTAGGAGGTAGAATAGTATTCAGAGGTCAATGTCAAAATTTATAAGTAGTTACTTCTTTATGGCTTAATGTTTTTGCTGCTTTGCCCTCTCAAATCACCTAATATTTTCTGAATGTCTCTCTCCTTTTTTCTGAATGTCTTTTCCATGCACGTGAATTGCACTTTGAAGGACTTAGACTGACTTATCGGGAAAATAATGAAATTGCATCTGTGCCATATAAACAGTAAATTGGAATTACAGACTAAAATGGAACTCAGTGGTCTTTATTTTAATTATTTTAATGTTTGCATTCCCCCAACTTTTAGAATCAGGGAACACGGGCTGACAAGACCTCTGTGGTTTGCGTCCTTTCTGTAATTTTCCAGATTAGGTGTTGCCCAAGTTTTGCTGGGGGACCTTTAGTGATGGCAAACAGAGGATTTCATAAACAGGCCCTTCCTCTTTAGACAATTTTCATTTTAGAAATTTCTGCTTTTATTTTTCTAAGTCGTTGACCAATTAGTTGTCTAATTGGGATTTTGCTTCATCTCTGAGACACACCAGAGGTCCTCTCCCTTCTCTGGCACCAAAATGACATACAACAAAAAGAAACTCTTAGGCTTTCCTGAGGACCCGATANCTAGAATGTCCAAGCCATTGTCCTTTCAGGGATAGCAACTGAATCCCAGAATCACCTTTATTCCCAGATTTACTTTGGTCAACACCTGGCTCAGTTACTATTAGAGATGGAAGAATCTGAGCTTTTCAGGGCCCACACCATTTGTTTTTGAAGAGCAGGAGCTGAATTATACACACTCAACCAGAGAAGGACAGCAAGAGTTTGATCTCTAACAGATTCTACTATATTTCACAGAGTGTCATGTGGTAAGACAAGGTTAACTTTCACTTCTTGCCTGCCTCAGATTCATTCCTGAAGTGAGAAGCACCTCTGGAATGAATATGCATTTTGTAGAACAAATATAGTTTATGGTGTGAAAAGCAGTCAATATGAATTTTATGTCTTATAGGTGCTCTACTCATGAGAATCTGAATATCTCATCCTACCCAGTGATCCCATGACTAAATAGCCAAGGCGTTTATTCTTCCGGTCACGCATTGCACTGCAGGTCCTTTCAGACATTTTGGATCTGAAATGGGAATAAATAGGCCTCTCTCCTTCCATCACACAAACCGACTCCTGTGTATGTCCTCAGTCTTGTGTTTTACCCTTGCCTTTATTGGAACGTTCATGCTCTGATCAAGCTGACTGACAACCAAATAGGTAGTTCCAATGGACATTAAGTTTAATTTAAATTGATTAAGGGTGCCCATGAGAGTATCTTGGTTTTGTATTGCCATTTTAAAGCTATGCAATTGCAAACTATAAAACATTTACCGATCTGATATTAATCCATTTTAATTTGAGTTTCTTTAATGCTGTAGTTTAAATACCTTTTCAAACATGTATCAGCCATTTCTGTTTTTCTTTGGGTTTGCCCTTTGTGGTTACCTTTTCATATTCTTTATAAGATTTCCTATTGCATTTTTTTTATTGGTTTGTAAGAGTTTTTTTTATGTGTTGAGAAATGTATTTTTATCTATAATTTTTGTTACAGATATTTGTTTCTCTTAGGCTATTTAGACGTTTGACTTATTGTGGGTATATGCCCTGGTATAAATCTACTAGGATTAATATGAGAAGATAGCAAGCTAGCTGGATACAAAAATAAATGACTTTACAAAATTCATTAGGTTTTATCTACACTGGAAACAGTTTGTATTGAAAATGAAAAAGTGAAACAGTGACAAAACTATAAAATACTCTGGAATAAACTTAAAAAGACAGTTAAGTAACTTCATACAGAAACCTATACATTGTATTAAGGGTTATAAAAAGATTTGAATGAAGTTCAAGTCATTCCATGTTCCAAGATGTGAAAAACTAATTTTTTATCTGCAAATAAATGTATACATTTAACAAATTGCCACTTAAAAATTTTTTTAAATAGAATGTTAAATCTAAAATTCAAATGGACTAATAAGTATTGGAGAACAGCTCCCCAAATTAAGAAACAATGAAATAGTGAAAAGGTTTTTGACCTATCAGATATTGAGACTGACTACAAAATCACTATAATAAAGTAGGATAATAGCAAAGGAATAAATAGATCAGCAGAAAAGAACAATACCCCAAAATATGTGTAGTATATACAAAGATACAATATGTGACAAATGTGATATTTTAATTCAGTTACTGAAGAAGGTGATTTATAAATAAGTGGTGTGGGCAAAGCTGGCTGTTTATTTGGAAGAATACAAGCATAGGCTCCTGTTTCACGTATGGAGAAAATGAGACGTAGCATAGGAATAACTTAAACATTAAAAAAAATTCATAAAAGTTTGGAAGAAAACATAGAAAAACATCTAAAAATCTTAGAGTGAAGGCTACTTTCTCAAGCAAGAAAGCAAAACTTTTCAAACTCTTCCCAAACACAGAAGAGGAAGGAATGGTTCCAAACTAATTTTATGAGGCCAGCATTACTCTTCTACCAAAACCAGACAAGGAAACTACAAGGAAAGTACACGCCTGTATTCCTGATAAACATAAATACGAAAACACTCAACCCCAAAACTTTAAAACAAGAGGCATATTTGACTACATAAGTAAAATGTGGTACCTCCGGCTTTGTTCTTTTTTCAAGATAGCTCTGGCTATTGGGTGACTTTCGTGGTTACTTACGACTCTTATGGTTGCTTTTCTATTTCTGTGGAAAACATTACTGAAATTCTTATAGAGATGCACTCCATTTGATAAAGATAGCTTTGGGTACCATGGACATTTTTACAATTTTATTTGTTCTGAACAATGGACATGAACTAGCTTTCCATTTATTTGTGTCGTCTTCAATTTCTTTCATCAATGTCTTAAGAGTTTTCAATATACAAGCCTTTCACCTCTTTGGTTAAATTGATTCCTAAGTATTTTATTGTTCTTGATGGTTTGTATATGGGATTGTTTTTTTCTATATCATTTTCAGATAATTCATTACCAATATACAGAAACACAACTTATTTTTGTACGTTGATTTTGTATGCTTCAATTTTACTGAATTTGTTTATTACTTTTAGCAGGTTTTTGGTAGACTCTTTAGGATTTTCTACATATAAGATCACATTATCTGCAAAGAGAGATAATTTCCCTCCTTTCCAATTTGGATGTCTTTTATTTCTTTTTCTTGCCTAATTGCTCTAGCTAGGACTTCCAGTGCTGTGTTGAATACAAGTGGTGAGTTTGGACATCCTTTTCTTCTTCCTGATCTTAGAGGAAAAGCTTCAACTTTTCACCATTGAGTATGATGTTAGCTTTGGGCTTGTCATATATTATGTTGAGCTATGTTCCTTCTACACCCACTTTGACAAGAGTTTGTATCATATATGGATGTTGAATTTTGTCAAATGCTTTTTCTGCATCTATTGAGATGAACATATAATTTTTATCCTTAATCAGTTAATGTGTATCACATTGATGGATTTGCAGATGTTGAACCATCCTTGCATCCCTATATAAAAAATGAGAGAACTCTTTTAGTTTACTTGCCTTTCTTTCCTACTTGACAGTTTGAGCACTGTGTTCTTGATACATCCCCTTTTATATTCTTTTTTTTTTTTTTTAAAGATTTTTATTGGGAAATTGGGTGATGGGAACAGCGCTGGGGAATTGGGGGAAGGGGAACAAACAAGTTGCTGTCCTTTTGTTCTTCAGTCTAATTGTGGAGGACGTTGCTTCACTGGTCCAAGTTGGCACCATCATTGTGCTCTTCCCGGGTGAGGCAGATCAGTCGCCGGCTTCTGGACGGCTGCTCATGGCAGCTNCAGTTTTGGTGGAGAGAAGTAATGAGCTGGCCTTTTAAAACTTGGGCTAGACTATCCTTTGCATCTAGGTAGCTGGAACCATGACAAGAGTGTGGATAAAAAAAAAGAAAATGACCCCTGAAACTAATATAATATGGTATGTCAGCTATATTTTAATAAAAAAATCTTTAAAACAAATTAATTGGAAAAAAAAAAGACCAACCAACAATCAAAGCTTATGGTTTAGTTTTTGGGTTAGGGCATCTTACCCCACTGTGTGTGTGTGTGTGTGTGTGTGTGTGTGTGTGTGTGTTTTGATTTTTATTTTAGGCTTTTACATAAAATTTTACAAAATTAAAAAGCATTACAGGAACTCATAAAACAACCTGCATCTTCTGTAAAAGAGAGAAAAGATGCATTTGTCTCAGTTGATGAGGAACTATGCATGTTTCATAAAATCTCCTCTCTCTGTAATGTGAGAATTACTCGGTAAATAATAAGTTGCAGTTTCCTTTAAAGCTAGTTATTTAGGAAAATGATCCTTCTCAGTGATTTGAGAGCTATCTTAAATGAATAAGTTTAGTTTCAGTCACTGTGGATTTAAATAGAAGTACTTTCAGATCATTAGGAAATAATTAAAAACATTTTGTTCATAGGGGAAATAAAAAATCCGATAAGTTGGCTGGAAGCACGAGGCCAAAGGCGTAGATGTAATCCATGTATAGGTCACTTTGCATCACCTGCCACACTCAGCCAGTTACTTCAGGGGGAAACGTGGAAGAATATAAACGGACCAGCACAAATATATCAACCCTCTTTACGAATTTGGGATGTGCCGTTAGAATGTGTGCCCCTATGCAAATGAGAATAACGCTAAGGTCCTTATTAGGGTCTTGAATGACTGGTTCTGTTAATTCAGCAAAATTCTGTGTTTATGTATAAATTGGTATTCATAGAACTGGCCCACTGAAATGTTTGCAAAGTTATTATTTTTTTTTTGCATTCTATTCAGCTTAAATTTGTTTACATATAGAGTCAATATTTGTAGCATACTGAGGGTTTCTTTTCAAAAAGAGAAAGTAAGATTTATCCATTACATTATAGGGTATTTAAAAAAACAACAACAAAGGGATTACTATTACTATGTGAGCCTGGCAGTCTTTCCACATAGGAAACTGCCGAGGGCTTTCTTCTTAAGAGGCAACACGGTGATTGCCGATCCTGCCCACCCCCATCCCAACCCCCATAAGCTCCTGATCTGTGGTATGTTTCCTAATTATTTAGGGATGTTTCTACAGAGGAAACTTTGCCCTGGTTTCTGCTTATTACAAATAATGGTGAAATTAGAATCCAACTGACTGCTATGTGATTCTGGCCCAAACACATTGGCGCGCAGGGATTTTAAGAAAGTGAAAAGAAAAGCCACAGATGATTGGAAAACGTAGTTTCAAAAAATATATTTAACAAATGACTTGTGTTAAGAATACTGGGGTGTCAAAAAAATGTATACACATGACTTGTATTCATCTTTTGTTATTGGTATATAGCGAGTATTACAATTTTAATACAGTTTTTTTTCCCTTTCTTAAAATGTGTAGACATTTCTAGGGCACCCTCTGTATATTAAAAACCCTTACAACTCAATAAGATGACAAAAGGAAATACCAATTATAAAAGTACAAAAGACTTGAACAGGCCATTCCCCAAAGAAGATACTCAAAGGGGTAAGAAGCACACGAAAAGATGGTTAAATGCCACTTGGTCATCATGGAAATTCAAGTTAACACCATGATAAGATATGATGACATACTAAGGGTTCAACTTGAGTGAAACAGAGTTCAGAAAATCAGGAGTCATTTGATTATCAACTAACTAGGCTCTAGTAGATGAAGTTGTCTTTCAGAAATTCTATTCTCCCCAGAAGAGTATCCAGTTCCCCATAAGGAAGGACAACCCCACCCAGTTATGATATCAGAACTTTCCTAGATAGAGCCAAAAAGCACGGCTTCAAGTAAAAATATTTCTATCTTCTCTCGGTTTTGACATATTTTCCAGTCTGGGATTTGTCCAATGTAGTTCCTGACAAAAATAGGATGCCCATCTCCCTGAATGTGGATAAACTTCTCATTGGAAGCTTTGCCTTCATGTTCCTAATGAGTGGAAGACATTAGTGGATTTCCAACTCTTGGGCGGCTCCTTCGAGAAGGGAATTGACACAGCCCAGAAAATGTACTGAGCTTACCAGTGTAACTGGAATTTTCCTCCAGTTCTTCTGCTACATTGACTAACTATAAGAAGACGTCAGAAAGCTTAGACTACCTGGGTGCTTCAGGTTTGAGGCCTGGGGCAATGAATTGAGGGCCCTGTCTCAGCTTTGAACTGGCCAAGCCTCCAGGCTTATGGGCCGTGTGTATAATACGTGCAGAGACTATAAATGCCAAAATGTTTCCCTTTGTGTGTAAGGCTTGGATGGTGGGAGAGTATTACAAAGGAAAGTCTACATGGAAAGAACTGTATTTTGTTTTTAATTTATTAAATTTATTGGGGTGACATTGGTTAGTAAAACTATATAGGTTTAGGCATACATTTATATAATACTACATCATCTATACAATAGAGTTAACCCATAGGTTACATTGTATGTCTTAAGTTTGTTTTTGAACTTCCATGATTATGACGCATAAGGTCTAGGAGATCTGTTTGCAAAAGCCAGAGAATTAAGCGTAAAGACAACTCTCTAGGTAAAACCTTCACCTTCCCCATTTTTTTTTTAATCATTTAGACTCATTATGCAATTTACATTCAGGTGGACCAAGCTTTTCACCAAATATTATGAAAAGATATACTAGGGATGCCAAAAAAATGTATACACATGACTTGTATTCACCTTTTGTTATTGGTATACGGTATTACAATTTTAATAGTTTTTTTCCTTTCTTAAAATGTGTATACATTTTTTTTGGCATCCTCTGTAGAACAAAATGGGACAAGAGAAACAATTGGGAAAATAAATTCTAAAAATTAGTAAGAACATAAAATGTTAAAAGAAAAAAGTTAAACAAACAAGAGTATGTTACTAACTCATATTCCCTTAAGGGTAGCAGAGTTGAGGTCTAATAAAAAAGTTACAA
>NW_017732174.1:819965-847281 GCF_001890085.2 Hipposideros armiger | reverse complement strand
GGGAAGGGAGGAAGTCTGAGCTGAGCGGGTAGCCTGTGATCTCTGAGAGGGTTAAGAAACTCCAGCCTGGGGGAAGGGTGGGTAAGTCGGGCAGGCTGGGTGTGGGGCGCAGGACGTGGGACTAGAGACAAGGGAGCGCGGGGTCCAGAGTGCGGCCCAGGGGTTTCTGTGTCCAGCACAGGCCAGGGGGAGAAGGCCTAAGGCTGTGGCTCAAGGCGGGTCTGGGTCAAGCAGTTTCAGCATCAACAGGGAAATCCACAGAAACAGAAAATATCGCCTCCCCAGCACTCCAACACCCCTTCTCCTGAGCCTGGAGAGAGCCAGATCCCCAAGAAATTGAGAGTGAATGTCCACGAAGGAGGCACCGAAAGGAGGCTGAGGAGCAGCCTGGAGGTTGGTGTTGGGGTTCTCGATGGAAGGGGATAGAGGGCCGGATGTCCTTGGAGCTTGCTGAGCTGAGGAAGTAAGGAAAGGGGTGAGGGTTGTGGAAGCCCAGGACTCTAGATGCCTGGGGTAAAGGTAGGGTCAGGGTCCTCTCCAGGAGTCAGAGGAGTTTGCAAGGTTTTATTTCTTCCTACATAAAGGATCTCTGTAGCATAATGTGCTCTTGAAATTGTCCAACGTGCATGTGCATTATCGCCTCATTTTTTTCCCCAAGGTTCGGTTTGATGTTAAGCCAATTAGGATTCAAAAATTGTGTATTGGAAGGAACATGCACAGATCAGGTTAGTTTTCAAGACTTTTCACCATCAGGAACATGTAGCTGAGGGCTCTTCCAGCCACCTGAGAAGGTGCTGACAATACTTTATGAAGGGGCGGATCCGGTCCTCTCATACCAAAAAGATAACATGAGGAAGCCTTTGCTTCGGAAGCTGTCTCTGAGCCCCATTTATTGCCCCAGTTTAGCCTCTATACTGTCATTTCTACTCGGGTCTCTTTCCCTCATGTGAAGGATTGTCTCCTCAAACCACCCAAGGTGTGGACTCAGCCTCCCTGAGATTCTCCTATGCGGCAGGTGGTCCTCAAAGCCACTCAGGACTCTTACGTCTCCAATTTTAGCCTCTGGACCTGCCCTCCCCTGCTCTCTAAACCCATCCAGGCTCAAACCCCTTAACAGGCCATCCCCATTCCCTGTGAGGATCTCCTCCCCACCCCCACTGGTCTTGGTTCTGCGGGACCTGAGTCCCTGTCCCCTTTAAGACAGACCTCACCACAAAAACAGGCCATAGATTGCATTTTGTTTACCAATACTTTTATTCGGTTTCAAATTCCTCTTTTTTTTTAAATTAAAGTTTATTGGGGTGACGATTGTTAGCAAAGTTACACAGATTTAAGGTGTACAATTCTGTAATCCATCATCTATATGTCACATTGTGTCCACCACCCAGAGTCAGTTCTCTTTCCATCACCATATATTTGACCCCGTTTACCTTTAGTCAGGCAACCAGATTCGGAAAAATGATGAAAGCAGATGACTGATAGATCTTCTTGTTTATCTGCCCCCTCCCGGTCCCCCTGAGCGCCGCTCTGAGCTCCTGCTAAGCCCGCACTGCTCAATGTCTCCTGCCAGACACCATCATGATCACCTGTAGGAACGTCATCCATCGGCCAGGATGAGATGTTCTCTGACATCTACAAGGTCCGGGAGATCGCAGGCGGGCTGTGCTTAGAGGTGGAAGAGAAGATGGTCAGTAGGACAGAGGGTGACATTGATGACTCGCTCATTGGTGGAAATGCCTGTGTTGAAAGCCCCAAGGCGAAGGTACGGAAAGCTTGGTAGTCACTGGTGTTGATATTGTCATGAACCATCATTTGCAGAGACCAGCTTCATCAAAGAAGGTTACAAGAAGTCCATCAAGGATTACATGAAATCAATCAAAGGTAAACCTGAAGAACAGAGACCAGAAAGAGTTAAACCTTTATGACAAGGGCTACAGAACAAATCAAGCATATTCTTGCTAACTTCAAAAACTACCAGTTCTTTATTGGTGAAAACACCCATCCAGATGGCATGATTGCTCTGCTGGACTATCGTGAGGTTTCTATGACCCCGTATATGATTTTCTTTAAGGGTGGTTTAGAAATGGAAAAATGTTAACGCAGTTGGCCACCGGGATCCATCACCCGCCATCATCACAACTGGCTGCTGCTTTTCATCCAGAGACACCAGGACAAGGACAGATGGAACTGATGTTACCTTGAGCTCTTCGTTTATTTTGATCTTGATTTATTTGGAGTGGAGGCATTGTTTTTAAGAAAACATGTCATGTAGGTTGCCTAAAAATGAAATGCACTTAAACTAAAAAAAAAATACCAATAACTTCTTGAAGAAATATTTTCAAGTACAGATATTTTTAATTTCTGATGATTAATCAATAGATCATTTCAGTTGTGATTCATCCAGGAAGGCATTCAGGAATTATAATTGTTTCCATGTACATTTATAGTTTTTTTTTCTTAAACCGTAGTTTCATACTTTAGTACATCAGGATTCCGTTTCTTAAATAAATAAATGATCTTTTTCATAAGTTTAATAAACTGGTTTATAATAACAGTGGCAATCTCTCTCATTACAAATTCAAGAACACTCTAATCACAAACATACGTGTTTTTGAATGTCATTAAGTTTAAATATGTTATTAGTTTCTCCGGTAGAAGTAACTTCATTTTATCCATAAGAAATGTCACCATGATAAGAAATAGAAATTTTGTGGGCATGCATTTTATAAATGGACTTATCGTATCTTTGGACAACATAACGAATAAGTACTTCAGTCCCAACTACGACTTCAGACCTGGTGACACTTGCTCTGTGCTTGGGTCTTAAGTTATACAGGAGACTCAACAGTAATACGAAGGGCCAATGCCATTAGAAAAACAAAATCCAAAAACGTTTCAAGTATTCACAGTTCCCCTTGAAAAAAGAGGCACTTGTGCATCCTTGCAGGGACGCAGCAGGAGTGCCAGTTTGGGTAAGGGTGCTGACAGTGAATGCAAGGGGAGGGGCCTAAGCCAGAGCCTTTATAGTGTGATGTTCAAGTCCTCAGCAAGAAAAAAGAACCGCCAGGGCAGAAAGAAGGCTCCAGGACTGAAAAACACTGATATTTAATATTTAACCTTCAAAAAGCCCTGGAATGCCTGAGTTAAAGGTTGTTGCCTTAATAGTGTGATGTCCAGGGCTGAGCAAGAAAAAGACCTCACTCTCAGCTCAGTTTAAGTTCAGGGTATTTCATACTTTTTGTTTGAGTAAAAGAAAGGCCCCACCCTCGGTTAAGTTGAGTACTAGGTATTTCATACTTTTTGTTTTAGAAGAAAAACAACCAACCCTCATGAAGTTCAGTACTTGGTCATTTACACTTTTTGTTTGAGCAAGAGAAAAACCGAACCCTCAGTCAAATTCAGTTCTTGGTCTTTCATACTTTTTATTTGTGCATAAAAAAACCCCAACCATTAGTCAAGTTCAGTTCTTGGTCTTTCACACTTTTTGTTGAGCAAGAGAAAAACACCACCTGTCAGTCAAGTTCAGTTCTTGGTCTCTCATACTTTTTGTTAAGCAAGAGAAAAATAACAACCCGTCAGTCAAATTCAGTTCTTGGTCTTTCATACTTTTTGTTGAGCAAGAGAAAACACCACCTGTCAGTCAAGTTCAGTTCTTGGTCTTTCACACTTTTTGTTTGAACAAGAGAAAAAAAACCAACCCTCAGGAAAGTTCAGTGCTAGATATTTCATAAGTTTTGTATGAGAAAGAGACAGGCCGCACCCTCGGTTCAATTTAGTCCAGAGTATTTCATACATTTTGTTTGAGAAAGAGAAAAGCCCCACCCTTGGGTTAGGTTTTTTCCTAGGTATTCATATTTCTAGTTTGAGCAAGACAAAGGCCCAATCCTTGTTTCAGTTTAGTCCAGGGTATTTCATATATTTTGTTTGAGCAGGAGAAAGGCCCCACCTAAGTTAAGTTTATTACTGGGTATTTCATACTTTTTGCTTGAGCTAGAAAGACACAGCATCCTTGGTTAAGTTTAGCCCTAGGTGTTTCATACTTTTTGTTTGAGGAACAAAAAGGCCCCACCCTCCGATCAGCTTAGTCTGGGGTATTTCATAAATTTTGTGTGAGTTAGAGAAAGGCCCCACCCTTGGTTAGGTTTAGTCCTAGGGATTTCATTCTCTTTGTTTGAGTGAGAGAAAGGCCCGCCCTAGGTTTATTTAGTACTATGTATTTCATATTTTTGTTTGAGCAAGAGAAAGGCCCCACCTTAGGGTAAGTTTAATCCTCAGTACCTCATACCTTTTATTTATTTTATTTATTTTTCTTCAGATTTGATTGGGGCATTGTTGGAGGGAACAGCGTTGGGGGATCGGGGAAAGGGAACAGACTAGTTGCCTTCCTTTTTGCTCTTCAGTCTAGTTGTCGGTAGACTTCACTGGCCTATGTTGGTATTTTGATGATTGCGCTCGTCCCTGCTGAGGCATATCGGTCGCTGGCCATTGGATGGCCGCTCACGGCGGCTCACGGCAGCTCACTCCGGTTGCTGGCCACTCACAGTAAGTTACAGCAACCCACTGCAGCCCCCTGACACCTACGCCATTGCTGGTGACTCATGGCAGCCCAGCTCCAGGTCGAGCTGTTGTTCACCATCTTAGCTGTAGAAGGCGCAGCGTCACTGGCCTATGTGGGATCCGACCTGGTGGCCCTCCTGCTCAGAGCTCGCGCTCCCAAGCCAACTCTTAACCAACAAGCCACTCAGCCGCCCGAGCAGTTCATACTTTTGTACAAACAAGACAAAGGCTCCATCCTCGGTTCAGTTTAGTCCAGAGTATTTCATACATTTCGTTTGAGAAGGAGAAAGGCCCCACTCTCGGTAGATTTAGTCCTAGATGTTTCATACTTTTTGTATGAGCTAGAAAAATGCCACATCCTTGGTAAGTTTGTCGTAGGTTTTTTTATACTTCTTTGAGGTAGAAATTAGCCCCATCCTCGGTTCATTTTAGTCCTCGGTATTTTATACTTTTTCTTTGGGGAAGAGAAAGGCCCATTCCTCTGTTGGTTTAGGCCTAGGTATTTCATACTCTATGTTTGAGCAAGAGAAAGGGACCACTCTCGGTAAAGTTTAGTCCAAGGTATTTCATACTTATTTTTGAGAAAAGAAAGGCCCCACCCTTGGTTAAGTTTAGTCTTAGGTGTTTCATACTTTTTGTTTGAGCAAGACAAAGGGCCCACCCTTGGTTAGCTTTAGTTATAGGTATTTCATATTTTTTGTGTGAGCAAAAAAAAGGCCTTACTCTGGGTTCAGTTTAGTCCTAGGTATTCCATACTTTTGTTTGAGCAAGAGAAAGGCCCCACCCCCAGTTAAGTTAAGTCCAGGGTATTTCATACGGTTTGTTTAAGCAGAAGAAAGGCCCCACTCTTACTCAGGTTTATCCTAGGTGTTTCATACTTTTGTTTGAAAAAGAGAAAGGCCCCAACCTCGGTTCAGTTTAGTCCTAGGTATTTGTTTTGTTTTTTTATTGAGCAAATGAAAGGCTCCATCCTCAGTTGAATTTAGTCCTTGGTATTTCATACTTTTTCTTCCAACAAGGTCAAGGCCCCATCCTTGGTTAAGTTAAGTCCTAGGTATTTCACACTTCTCGTATGCGCAAGAGAAAGGCCCCATCCTTGGTGAAGTTTAGACCTTGGTATTTCATACCTTCCATTTGAGCAAAAATGGGCCCCATCCTTGGTTAAATTTAGTCCTAGGTATTTCATACTTTTTGTTTGTGCAAAAAAAAGGCCCCATCCTCAGTTAAGTTTATTCCTAGGTATTCTATACTTTTTGTTGCAATTGCAAAAGAACATTGGTTTTGTTAGTTGTTTTTCATAGTTTTCATTGTTAGTGCATAGTAATGCAATGGACTCTTTTTCTGTATTTCATTCTTTTTGTTGCAATTGCAAAAGCAATTGGTTTTTTAACTTCTTTTCCTGAGTTTTTGTTATGGGCCAGGCAAGCAGTCCTCCCCCACCCCAACCCCCACTGAAAAAGTTTTATGTTTTATTTCCTATAGAAATCTTGAGTCTCCTTCTCCCTCGTTTCTTAGTTCCTGAGCTCCTGGCTTTGATTACTCTTATGGACAGATAAAGGGCCACATGTTAAACTTGACACGCTCAGCAGACTGAACATGACCACGGGAGATGGCGTGAACATAAAAACTCCTAACTAAGGTGGGCCATGGCAGGAACTCACATCTTTGGCCTCTAGCTTCCTTGACAAAGATCAATCTTTACCTTAAGCCTCTCTGTCCATCTTTTCTGCATCTAAGATAACATACCCTTGCAATATCAGAGGAATCCTTTTTCCAGAACTGCCACCAGGGAGCACAACCCGCCACACCAGAGCAGGAATCTACAAAATCCCTCATTTTTATCTTGTTCCCCAAATACTATCTCTATGTGCTGTAAAATGCTAGTAACTATGCTGTACTCACCAATGTAACAGAAGTGTGTATCTCTCCATTTTACTTTTTATCCAATTCTAGAAATTCCTCTGATTTGTTTTCGTCCACCCCCTTAATCTACAACCAATGGATTTCATGTAACCTTCCTCCTTTGATTCTAACGTATAAAATAAGTTGCAAAACGGCCATTTTCTGGAGCATTTTCTCGATCCGTTGAGACTTTGCTTCCTGGCAATTGTCATCAGTTTGGCTCAAATAAACTCTTAACAAGTTTTTCCTTAGGCTGGATATTTTGCATTGACACTCTTCTAATCAGTTTTTGAACTCTGGACTAAAGAGAGATCCTAGCCTGAATTATAGAAGTCTCCTGTCCCCCTGCTTCTTGATTGTTTTGTAAATCAGTTTCTTAATCATAAACAAAAGATTGTTTTTAATCTGGATCATAGATTCCTACCCCTGTTTTAGAATACTACTTAAAAGCCTCTGACTTTTCAACATCCCCCAAGCCATTCCAGACCTAACTCTTGGATAATCCCATCCCAGAGAGACTAAATGGGTTTTAACATTGCCCCAGGCCAGTTGGCCTAATGATACTTTCCAAACCCATTGCTGGCCCTGCTCCTGGACAATTGACACCGCCTGAGTGACTGTTTGAGTGGCCACAGGCTGTATGAGAACTAGCGGATTTATTAATTAAAATCTATTTTTCCTTATTCAGGGGCTTTGGGGATACAGATGATACCCCAGAAAGATTGCCAGTCACAACTAAAGAAGACAACAGTCTTCCAGGCGGATCTCGAGACCCCTTCCTGTTGTCTGAGATCAGATAGGGTGAGAGTTCTGTGAATCCCCCAATAGGCAGGGACACCTCTAGTCCCTGCCCATCCGGAAGCAGATACAGAAGAAAAGACCTCCTGTCCCTCAACTTCCCCTAGAGATTTTATGGGGATCATGTCTCTCAAGGGGAAAACAAGGCAGGCAGTTAAAGGCAGCTTTGGGTCTCTGTGTTCCTGCGTGTCCAACACAACCCACAGAATGCGACCATCCAGGAGACCTCCCCTCTCCAAACAAAACTTTCTCTTTTCATTGTAATTATCTACCCCTATGGGGAAACACATGGTTACAAAATACCTGACTGGATTACACCAGTCACTCACACCTGCACCATCTAAAAAGATGAGGTAATAACCTCTTGTCAATCACAGGTGTCAATCAATTGGTCCCACACCCAGAGAGGAACAGCCCATTCTAGAAAAAGGATAGGAACTCCATTCCTGGCCACTCAGCGCCTTTTGAGCTTCCTTTGCTCGGCCCGCTCCAAGCTCTTTGGGGTGTAATTTCTCTTGTAATAATGAGCCCTTGAGCCATTCTCTACTGCTCGGGCCCACTTCTGCTTCTTTGGAGCGTACTATCTCTTCTAATAAACTGCTTTACCTTGGTATCTCATTCAATTCTTTGCTCAAGACACCAAGAACCTGGACACCATGCCGAGAAGGGCCCACTCTCTGGTAAGTTTTATTGTTTATATATACATATATATATATATATATATATATATATATATATATATATATATATAAATGAATGTAATGGACCCTGTGTTTTTTTAGTCTGTTTTTCCAGGACCCATCAGCTCAAAGTCAAGTAGCTGTTTCAATCTAGTTGTGGAGGGCGCAGCTCACATTGGCTCTTGCAGGGATCAAACCGGCTACCTAGGTGTTTAGAGTAACGTGCCCTAACCAACTGAGCTAACTGGTCGCCCCTGCAGTGGACTTTTGTACGTTGATTTTGTATCCAGAAACTTTACTGTATTCGTTTATTGTTTCTAATAGCTTTGTGGTGGAGTCTTTAGGGAAGAAGACACAAAGAAATGGAAAGACATTCCGTGTTCATGGACTGGAAGAATCAACATAGTTAAAATGGCCATATTACCCAAAGCAATGTACAGATTTAATGCAATCCCCATCAAAATCCCAATGTCATTATTTAAAGAAATAGAATTTTTTAAAAATCAGATTTGCATGGAACAATAAAAGACCCCTGGATGCTGGATGTGTCACACTCCCTCACTTCAGCTTGTACTACAGGGCAACAATAATCAAAATGATATGGTGTTGGCAGAAAAACAGCCCACACAGACCAATGGAATAGCATCGAGAACCCAGAAATAAACCCATATAAATATGGACAGATAATTTTCAACCAAGAAGCCAAAACATACAATGGAGAAAAGACAGCGTCTTTCATAAATGGTGCTAGGAGGATTGAAAAGCCACATGCAAAAGAATGAAATTAGACTGCTATCTGTCACCATGTACCAAAATTAATTTAAAATGGATCAAAGACCTAAACATAAGATTAGATACATTATTAACGTCTCCAAAAATAACATCATCTTATTCATGAGAAATGTCACCATGATAGGAATTAGAAATTCCATGAGCATCCATTTTATAAATGAAAATATCGGATCTTTGGAGAACATAATGAATAGGTACTTCAGTCTCAGCTACAACATCAGACAGGGTGACACTTGTTCTGTGTCTGGGTCTTAAACAGTAATACAGAGAGTCTGCTTCCATTAAAAAAAAAAATCCAAAGACGATTAAAGTATTCACAGTTCCACTTGAAAGGAGAGGTAACCTGCACCATTCAAGGACACAAGCAGAAGTGACAGGCTGGGGTAAGGTTGCTGACAGATACATGCAAGGGGAGAGACTAAGCCAGACCCATCAGCTCCAACTCAAGTAGTGCTTTCAATCTAGTTGGCTGAGCCAGAGCCTGTATCCTGTGATGTTCATGTCAGAGAATGAGAAAGGCTCAGGGCAAAGACCTATACTGTCATATTCAAATTAGAAAAGCCCTGGGAGGCCAGAAGCTAAATAGTTGTCTTACTTCTGCGTTTCCAAGACCCATCAGCTCCAACTCAAGTAGTGGTTTCAATCTAGTTGGGCTTAGTTAGAGCCTATATTGTGTGATGTCTATGTCAGAGCAAGAGAAAGGCCCCAGGGCAAAGACACATACTGTTTCACATTCAAATTCAAAATTCCATGAGAGGCCAAGAGCTAAAGATAGTTGTTTTAATTGTCTTTTTTCAACACTGATCAGGTCCAACTGAAGTAGTTTTTCCAATCTAGTTGGGCCTAGCCAGAGCTTATATTGTGTGATGTCCTTGTACAGCATGATAAAGGCTCCAGGGCAAAGACACATACTGTCATATTCAAATTAGAAATCTTCTGGGAGGCCAGGAGCTAAAGATTGTTGTCTTAATTGTGTGTTTCCAGAATCCATCCTCTCAAAGTCAAGTAGCTCTTTCATTTTATTTGGGCTCAGCTGGAGTCTTCATTATTGTTAGAAGTTGTAGGGCTTAACTACCCTTTTCTTTCTTACTTTTCTTTTCTTTGTTTTAAGTGGGTTTGTCCAATACCCATCAGCTCCAAGTGAACCAGTTGTTTCAATCTAGTTGTGGAGGGCATGTCAGTGGCCCACGTGGGTAGCAATCTGTCAACCTTAGTATTATGACCACTGTGCTCTAACCAACTGAGCTAACCGGCTGCACCACTACATTTTTTTTTTTTAAATAACAGACTCAAATCGTTACACTTGAATATATATATATATATATATATATATATATATATATATATATACACACACACACACACAAACACACACACACACCACCACCACCAACGGTACAATATTGAGATACTTGTAAAAATTTGAACCAAAAGAAGTAGATACAGTTTTATAAATAATATTTTAAAAGAAACAAGCACATATTCACTGTGAAATACATAGTGGAACATATAGTTGAAATACATAGTGAAATGTATAGAGATATATACACACACGTATATATATTCAATACAGATCATGCCCTTGCTGGTTGTAAATGCACAGGGACAGATCAGTCTGAAAAGTGGCGGCCATTTATGTAGACATATTTCAGCACATGAGTTAAACAATGATAGGAAAATAGATAAAACAAATAAAAATGGCTATTAAAAATTGAAAAATGTATAACTTTAATAAATAAAATATTGAAACCACCGTAAGATAAAATGTATAACTATAAAATATGTAGAAGGAACAAATGGAAATAAAAATTCATACTGAAGGTAAACAATGACAAATCACAAAAAGTACAACAAAATATGAGAGAACATGACAAAATGTATAAGTATCAAATATGTAAAATGAAAACACCGACATAAAAAAACAAGAGAGGAAGAATGAGACAAACAACAAAAAGAAAACATGAGGTAAGCTATAAAGAACATGTTAAAAGTAAAATACATAAACGTAATAAGCAAAATCAAAACAAAACTGATTTATAAACTCATAACAGAGAGCAACAATAAGACAAACGAGAACAAAGCATGAGATGTTGCAACTAAACTACAGTGATGAGGCAAAAAGGGTTAATAAGAGTGAGCCTGAAGGGGGACTGTCCAGGCCTGCATCCCCTCCCCGGAAACCTCCCAGGCTCACCCCCTAGCAGTACATCAAGATGTCCAAACACTCCTAAAAATAGGAGATGAGGCCCAACTGGTATTAATTGGTTCCTCACACATGCTCAAACTGCTGAAACCTGTCCTTCATTGAACTCTAGCTTCATTATAGTACAATTAAAATAAAATGAACATTAAGGCTTGGCCCCACCATGGGTTCTTCTGTATGCATTATGGGTAAGAGCACGTGCAGAAAAAAACTAGTTATATAACCAACATGTGTCAATCAAATCACCTCAGTGAATACGTCACTTCTCCTGCTGTAAGGAAATTTAACTACCCTTTTCTATATAAGAAAAAGCTCACCTGAAGTTAGGAGCAGTTTTCTATCCCAAGACTCCTCCCGGGAACCCTCCTGCAGGTGTTTCTTTCCTTACTACCCAGGGCAGCTGTCTCCCCGAGACACTGCCATTAGCTGCCTATCTCCTGACTTTAATCAAAACCTCTCCTTGCTCTCCTCATTTCTGGCTGAGGCTGTGAATTCCTTCACCTTTAGTGATCGACCAGGGGTTCATTCCAATGACACAACATACACAACAACCAGCACTGAGAATTTCCTGAAGTCTAGATGAACAGCAGTCTCATAACAGAGGACATACAGAAGAAGCCACCTCGAGATGGTAGGAGGGGCAGAACCTTGGAATGACCTGGTCCCACAACCATAAGGGGGGTTAGAAATTGGGAGGATATGTAGGTTACCAAGATGTCCCCTCAAAAGAGAGGGGTCCCGGCCCCACAACAGGCTCCCCAGCCCAGGGCTCCACTGCCGCAAATAGAAGTCCTCATAATTTCTGCCTGTGAAAAACCAGGGGAGATTGTGGTTGAGTGAGACGAGGGCAGCTGGGGTCTCAGGCATTCCTCTTACAGGGCCCGCACATGGACTTATGTGCTGATGGATAAAGCATATACATGTAAAATGTATAAAATGAGCAAGCTGAAAAAAAAATTCATAATAAAGATAAGTAAAAAGACAAATAAGAAGTCACCATAAAATATAAAAGAACATGATCACATAAAATACAGCAATCTAAGGGCCGGCCGAGTGGCGCGTTGGTTAAAAGTTGGCATGGGACTCCAACTCTGAGCAGCAGGGCCCCGGTTCGGATCTCACATGAGGGCCAGTGACGCTGCACCCTCTATAGCTAAGATGGTGAACGACAGCTCGACTGGAGCTGGGCTGCCTTGAGTTGCCGGGGATGGCATAGGCTGCAGCGGGGCTGCAGTAGGTTACCATAAGCTACCCCGTGAATGGCCGGCAGATGGCATGAGCCGCTGTGAGCGGCCGTCCAAGGCTGGCGAGCGACTTCCTCAGCCGGGAAGAGCGCAATGACAATACCAACATGGGCCAGTGAAGCGACGTCCTCCACACTTAGACTGAAGAACAAAGACACAGCAACTTGTCTGTTCCCCTTCCCCGATTCCCCAATGCTGTTCCCCTCCTTCAATTCCCCAATAAAATCTTTAAAAAAAAATACAGTAATACAAAACATATTCAATGGACAAACTGAAGTAAAAATTTCTAATACAGGTAATAATAGGACATATATTTTAAAAGTATAAACATTAGTGATTATGAATCAAGTAATAATAAATTAAGTAGTATGAGTTAAAAATATTAAAATACATGAAAATCAACCCAAGACTACCATGGACAGACTACGTGAACGTAACCTACTACTAAGGTTGCTCATATCACATACTAACTCCTGAACCGTTCTTTATTGAAGGAATTCGTGCTCACTCTCATTTCTCATTTGTGTGCCGATTCTTTTCTCTGCTACACCCTGAAAATCATATTATGTCATAACACACTTTTTTCACGCATACCCGGCACATTTATGAATATTTGCCACACACCAGGCTAAAAAGCCTATTTCTGCAAGTGCTCAAAGATTGCCTTGTACAACCCCGTTCTTTTTGTGAATACTGTGCTACTAAGTTAGAAGATTGCCAAAAGTTGGAGTGCTTTGAACTTAGCAAATTGCCAAAAACTGGAATGATACTAGAAACCCTTCATTTTGCTTTAGGACAGCAAGTTCACTTCATAAAATGTTAGGGGAATACAAACTGCGGCTCAAGTAAACAGTAACTAAATAACTCTTGATGGGTCTGTTTTCCTAGAGAATTTTTGCAGGCTTTGTGGGGAAAGATGTAGTGGGTGGGCTCTGGAGCCCATCTGCCACGATTCAAGTTCCTGCTCAGCCACTAACTGGCTATGCGAAGATGACTACTGATTTGCCGTCTCTGTGCCTCAGTTTCCTTATCCGTGAAACGGGGATGAGGGTATTGCTAACCTCATAGGATTATTGGGATGAGTACATGGCTTAATAAATGGAACATGTTAGCTATTACTGAAAAGGTTGATAATGTCTAGTCTTGAACACAAGAAAAGAGTTAAATTCAAATCTCCCTGTGGAAAGTAAAAGTATAAACTTTTGCCACAGAAATATGCTTAAGATATTATCCAAATTTAAAATGTGTTCATTCTTTGAGAAATTCCCAGTTTTACTAATTTAATCTATAGAAATAGTCAGCAAGCATGCAAAGATATATGTAAAGAACGGTCTGGCGTTTCCTATAGTTTAAAAATGTGCAGACAATTTATGTCCATCATTTGTTTTTTCCAATATGTTTTGTCCATTTAGTGAAACACTCTGCAGCCATCAAATGGGCGTCTCTAACGTGAGGGAGCTTTAGACTTGTTGACGTGGACAGATGTCATATACAGAATATATATTTTTCATTTTATATGTGAAGTCATTCCTACACACATAAAATATTGAAACACTCATCTCTTTGCTCACCTCTAAAATCTCATAAGGGCCGGCTGAGTGGCTCAGTTGGTTAAGAGCTCGCTCAAGAGTTTGAGCTCTGAGCAACAGCGGTTTGAGTCAGCCCGAGCTGAGCAGTCGCTGAGCTGCCAACAGGTGGCAGGATGGCTCAGCTAAAAAAAAAAAAAAAATTCTCACAGATGTGAGCATTGTAGGTATCTGCTCAGGTCTCCCTTTTAAGAAAAGGGGCAACTGTTACATAATATCCACAGCACCTCCTCATGCCTTCCCTCCTCTTCCCCCCAGTACCCACTATCCTGGAGGGGAGGGCCTATCCCATGCATGGCTGACACCTTTAGCCGTGTTTGTATTCATACATGAAACATCGTGTAGTTGTGTATCTTTTTAATGTATACAAATGGGTCCTAAGCGGAGTATATTTTGTAACAGGTTTGGTTTTTTTCTTAAAAAAAAAAAGAAACAGCTCAACTCTTTTGCACCCTTTTCTTGTTCTTGTATGCAAATCCTCATTTGAAGTGCCGGGTGAGAGCCCACTGTGGGCAAAACCAGAGTGAATGGATAAGCAAAAAGGGGTATATACAGACCATGGAATATTAGTCAACTTTTAAAAACACAGGAAATGCTGAATACACTACAATCTAAATGAACCTTGAGGGCATCATGTTAGTAGGTCCTTACTTCTTAAAAATGACCTAAGAGACAGAGTTTTCGTTCCAGAAGCTTTATTCAGCCAAGCCTGCTGACCGTCTCAACTCGGCAAGAGGAGAACGGCCCCGTGACTGTGGCAGGGGGAAGTTTTATAGGGCTTGATTTCTGCGGTTTTGGGCAAAAGCAGAAGCAAAGCAAATGTACAGAAGCAAGAAGAGCTGTTAGTTTTTGTGAGATGTCTCAAACCAGTTGCAAAAAAAATATTTCTGTAAAATTTCAACCCATTTCTTGTAAATCTAAGCTTTTACTATAATCATTTCTTGTGATATTAAGTTTCAGTTTGTTATTACCACACTCTGGTGTCTGAAAAGGATACTCCTGCTAAGTCTAGCTGCTGTAGCTGAAGTGTGGCTTCCTCTTAGTTTTCAAAGCGGGGGTGCTTTTAGAATAAGCCTGTCTGGCCTAGGGTCCGGGCCGGGGTCCTCACAATGTGAAGTGAAATAAACCAGTAACAAAAAAACAAATACTTTATGATTCCACCGACATGAGGTAGTCAGAACCATAAAAACACAAAGTGTAATCGTGGTTTTCACGGGTTGGGGGAGGGGAGAATGGGGATTTTTGTTGTTGTTCAATAGGTAGTTTTTGGTTTTGCAAGGCAAAAAGAGTTATGCGGATAAATGGTGGTGATAGTTGCACAACAGTGTGAATGTATTTAATACGACTAAACCGTACCTTAAAAAATGTTTAAGACAGTAAATTTATGTTATGTGTATTTTACCACCATAAAAACAATAAAAAAGAAAAACAGTCACCTCTCTGAATGTGAATGTCATGGTACACTTGAATACAGAATGAACACATCCCATGTGCCCACTGTGTTGGTGGTAAAGATGGTTGATTCTCTGAGAAGCATCTGTTCTGGTTGGCTTTCCTGTGACTTGACAGCTCTCACAGGCTTGTTCAGGGGAGGAAGTTCATGAAGGGAGACATTCGTTCTGCCCTTTGAAATGTCCCTTTCCCTTAACCATCTATTAAAGCCACGGGGAACTCTCCTCCTACCTCTTCTTCTTCCATGGACTACATGCTTCACCCATAGGGCACTAACTCAGTTTAATGTCTTCAGAAAGCTTTCCTAAATACAAGGGGAACTTCAATGGCCATACAGGGCAACTGACTTGGGAAACCCCTAACACTGCTGATGGAAGATGCCTCCCTCCCCATCATGCAGTCCTCATTAGTTTTTGTTTGTTTGTTTTTCAATATATACCTTAGACTCTCAGCTCTCTTGAATCCTTTGACCTCTCCACCTTTCCACCCTCCTACCTCCTCTGTCTCCTTGACCAGTCTTCCCACTCCTGCCAGACATTTTCCCTCCCACCTTGACCCCTCAAGTCCTGAGAGTCATTGCAGCTTTGGGCCTCCTCCCCCACTGTGGGCTTTTGAGGCGTTCAAAGACCCAAAGACCGTTTCCTGAGGCTGAAAAGTGTCGTTGGAAACAGGAAGGAACCCACAAACCACACTTTGTACTAATCATGCCCAGAACAACCCTTTGTTGAAGCAGCACATTCTAAGGCCTCAGGGTTCTTAACCCCACATTTCTCCCTTTAAAAATCGATCTTGACTCAATTGTACTAAAAAACACATGACAGTAAATTTACCATCATGAACCATTAGCCCGCGTACAGTTCCGTAGGGGTATATATAGTCTCCTTGTTGTAAAACAGACCTCTAGCACTGTTTGATGAGTAAAACTGAAAGTCTATCCCCCGCTGAACAAAAACACCCCATTTCCTCCTCCCCACAAGTACCCTGCAACGACCAATCTTCTTACTGTTTCTACAACTTTGAATACTTGCAATACCCCTTGTAAGTGGAATCATTCTATACTCATCTTCTTGTGACTGGTTTGTTTCACTTGGCATAGTATCCAGAATTGACTCTAGATACATTTGGGTTGTTTCTACCACTTGGCTATTGTGAATAATGCTGCAATGCAAATGGATGTGCAAATATCTCTTCAAAATCCTCCTTTCAATTCTTTGGATATAAATCAGAAGTGAGCTTACTTGATCATATGGTAAATCTGGTTCTTATTTTTGGAGGAACCTCGATACTCTTTTCTACAGCAGCTGCACCATTTTACATTTCCACCATCAAGGAGTCTGGGTTCCAATGTCTCCAAATGTTGCTAACAGGTTATTCTGTGTTTTTCATTATGACCATCCTAATGGGTGATATCCCATTGTTGTTTGATTTGATTTGTCTAATGAGTAGTGATATTGAGCATCTTTTCATCAGCTTGTTGGCCATTTGTGTATCTTCTTTGGAGAAATGTCTGTTCAAGAATTTTTACCTTTTTTCAATAGGTAAATTGGGCTTTTTTGTGCGTCAGGAAGCCTTTGCTTTTGAAGCTTTTTCTGTGTCCTATTTATTCTCCCAGTTTCTCCTATACGCTGTGATTTCTAATCAGGTCTCTTTCTGTATCTCTCCCTCAGTAAACAATTGTGTCCTCAAACCAACCAAAGTGTGAACTCAGCCTCCCTGGAGATTCTCCTATGAGGCAGGTGGTCCTCAAAGCCACGCAGGACTCTTAAGTCTCCAATTTAATTAAGCCTTTGGACCAGCACTCCCCTGCTCTCTAAACCCATCCAGACTCAGTCCTTTAACAGGCAACCCTATTTCCAGTGGAGATGTACTCCCCAACCCCACTGTTCTGTTGAACTTGAGCCCCGGCCCCTTTGAGACAGACCTCACCACAGAAACAGGCGATACACTGATGGTGTTTCCTCATACTTTTATTTTATCCGGTTTCGAATTTGTCTTCTTAGTCAAGCAATGAGATTGATAAAATGATGACAGCAGGCAACTGATAAAACTTCTTTTTTTGTTTGTTTTTCTCTCGCCGAGCCTTCCTGCCACCTGTTGGCAGCTCAGCTCGGAAAACTTCTTGAAGAAATAGTTTCAGTTATGGATATTTTCAATTTGTGATGATAAATCAATAGATCATTTCAGTTGTGATTCATCCAGGAAGGCAAACTTTGTTCATTCAGAAATTATAGTTGTTTTTCACGTGCATTTATAGTTTTTTTCTTAAACCATAGTATCACAGTTTGGTACATCAGAATTTTTCCTCTTAAATAAATAAATGATCTTTTTCATAAGTTTGATCAACTGGTTTATAATAACAGTGGCAATCTCTCTCATTACAAATTCAACACTTTTATTCGCAAATGAATGGACTTCCTTTCGGAACATTGGTAAGCTTCGATAAGTTATTAATTTCTCTGGTAAAAGCAACATCTTCGTATCCACATGAAATGTCACCATGATATGAAATAGAAATTCCATGAACATCCATTTTATAAATGAAGTTATTGTATCTTTGGAAAACGTAAGAAATAGGTAGTTTAGTCTCAGCTATGACTTCAGACCTGGTGACACTTCATCTGTGCCGGGTTCTTAATATAGAAAGCTGAGTGAAGTGTAATACAGAGAGGGTAATGCCATTAAAAAAGGAAAATCAAAAAACATTTCAAATATTCACAGTTCCACTTGAAAGGAGAGGCACTGTGCACTTGCAAGGATGCAGGAAGACTGCCTATGTGAGTAAGGTAGCTGACAGTGAATGCAATCAGACGTGCAAAGCAGAGCCTTTAATAGTGTGACAGCTAAGTCCTCAGCAAGAAAAAGGGGAAGCTCAGGGAGAACAAAGACTCCAGAATGGAGGACAAACACTTTCAGCTGCTGGCTGATCTGAGTGAGGCCAGGAAAGTGATCATTCTGCCATGGAGAGGGTCCTTCTTGTGTCCTGGCTCAGTTGTGTCACGAAAGCTGGCTCACAACTGCGCCCTAAGGGAAGGTCTTCTGTTTCAAAACATAAGACATGTTTGTTTGGCAAAGGTTTACCAACAACCAGGCTGTGTACAGCTGGGGCTACCGTGCCCAGCGCCGCCATCAGGATGCTCTTCAATAGAAACATACACATATGTCTGAAACACCACATCTAGTGTGTCTCTGCTCAGGTCATGTTTTCTTCTGTTAGATACAGTCTCCCCCGATCTATGAGATACAGAGCCACAACGTCTATCATCGGTTGCATGGTTTTGTGTTTTATGAAAACAACCATAGAATGATCAGAGAACATAACAGTGGGTTTGTTTGCTTCAGTGCCTGTGAGGACTTTGGAGATTCCGAGAGCCAGGTTTTTCCACAATTCACGGGAGGGAGGGACTCATGCTGGTCACCGCCCCCAACCCAGCATAAACGTAATCATAAACATTAGGGCTCCTGACCAATGAGCTCTTGCCAGGTTGCTCAGAGCCCAGTTTTTATTCCACCACCCACAGGGAACTCAGTTGGCTGGTAGGAGACTGATAACGCACTGTATTTACCAGCAACACTTTATTTATACATCAATGCTTAAGCTGAAACAAATACTAGGGAAGGACCAGAGATACTGAAACGAGATAGATTTTTTTGAAATTTGTTGCTGCGATATAAATTTCTTGAAACCGAGTTTCTGATTGGAGACAACTGAATTCACACTGGAGAGGCTGAAACGATATAAATTTCTTGACATTGAGTTTCTGGCATGGGTAAATGCCCAGAGATCCAATATGCTGCTCTGATGCAAGTTTCTTGAAACCAAGATTCTGGTAGGAAATACATTTCATGAGATTTCAGATGCGGGCCCGGCATAAGTCTTGAAACCCAGGTTCTGAGAACCATGAAGTTTCCTGTTATTTGATGTGCTGGTACAGCATACATTTCTAAAAACCAAGTTGCTGGTATGAGAAAGGATTTCTGTGTTTTGAGATGTTTGGTACAATGTAAAAGTTCTCGAGTCCAGTTTCTGTTTGGAGATAAATTTTTTGAGACTTAATCTGTGTTACGATATAAATGTCTCAAAAGCAAGTGTTTGGTAGGAAACAAGTTGTTTGTGTTTTGGATACGGTGGTAACAACATGAATGTTTGCAAACCAGGTTTCTTTTGAGAGATCAGTGTTTTGAGGTTTAATCTGCTGTTACAGCATCAGTGTCTTGAAACCGAGTTGCTGCTATGAGATAATTTCTTGAAACCGAGTTTCTGTTGAAGACTACTGAGTTCACATTTGAGAAGCTGAAACGATATAAACTTCTTGATATTGAATTTCTGGCATGAGTAAAAATGTCTTGAGATTCAATATGCTGCTCTGGTGCAAGTTTCTTGAAACCAAGATTCCGGTAGGAAACACATTTCATGAGATGAGATTTTAGAGATTTCAGGTGTGCTCCTGGTATAAATCTTTTGACACTGAGCTTCTGAGAGCATTTAAGGTTCTTGATATTTGATCTGCTAGTACGGCATACAGTTCTGAAAAACAAGTTGCTGGTATGTGTTGCCTTACAGCCAATCCCACGACCACCCCCTCTGCATTAGCCTCATACCCTGTAGTCGAGAGAGTGTCTCAGAAAACTGAGGCCGGATGGAATGATATCTGTAAAGCTCTCTCGGGGGGCGTCTCGGAAAACTGAGACCTGATGGAATGATATCAGTTGTCTCCCCTGGGAGGACATGTAACAGAGTGTCCTGGGGCTGTGCAGTGATGTAGGAAGGCATAGCATTTGTTGGAGTACAAAGGGGTCCGGTAATGGGAACAAGCCAAAAGGCACCCACATATACACGGTTAATGATTCACAGTTCTGCAGTTTGCTTCTTTGAAGATTCTCAATAAAAGCCTTGCATTGAGCCGATTTGGGGCTCAGTCTTTCTTAGGCTGAGTCCCTTGGTCTTGCTCTTCAAATCTTACTTCTGTCTCTGTCTCTTTATTCAATCTGCGTCGCCCCTCTCGTGTCCCATTTGCCCTTGCCACGCAGGACGTGACAGGTATGAGAAAAAAATGTCTGTGTTTTGAGATGTTGGTGCAACATAAAATTTCTCGAATCCAGTTTCTGTTTGGAGATTAAATTTCTTGAGATTCAATCTGCTGTTACGATACAAATGTCTGGAAAGCAAGTGCCTGGTAGGAAACCAATTGCTTGTGTTTTGGGTACGCTGGTAACAACTTGAATGTCTCAAACCAAGTTTCTGGTGAGAGATCAGTGTTTTGAAATTCAATCTGCTGGTATGGCATCAATGTCTTGCAACCGAGTTGCTGTTATGAGATAAATTTCTTAAGTTTTGAGATGATAGTGAAACAGAAATTTCTTCAAACCAGCCTTGGGGTAGGAGAGACATTTGTTGACGTTCTTCAATCGGCTGCTACGGTAGGAATTTCTGGAAAGCAAGTCTCTGGTAGGAAATAAGTTGCTCATGTTTTGGTCTGCTGGGACAACATGAATTTCTGCAACCGAATGGAGGACAGACACCTTCAGCTGCTGGCTGATCTGAGGCCAGGAAAGTGATCATTCTGCCATGGAGAGGGTCCTTCTTGTGTCCTGGCTCAGTCGTGTCACGAAAGCTGGCTCACAACTGCGCCCTAAGGGAAAGTCTTCTGTTTCAAAACATAAGACTTGTTTGTTTGGCAAAGGTTTACCAACAACCAGGCTGTGTACAGCTGGGGCTACCGTACCCAGTGCTGCCATCAGGATGCTCTTCAATAGAAACATACACATATGTCTGAACAACCACATCTAGTGTGTCTCTGTACAGGTCATGTTTTCTTCTGCTAGATACAGTCTCCCCCGATTTATGAGACACAGAGCCACAATGTCCATCATCGGTTGCATGGTTTTGGGTTTTATGAAAACAACCATAGAATGATCAGAGAACATAACAGTGGGTCTGTTTGCTTCAGTGCCTGTGAGGACTTTGGAGACTCCGAGATCCAGCTTCTTCCACAATTCACGGGAGGGAGGGACTCATGCTGGTCACCGCCCCCAACCCAGCATAAACGTAATCATAAACATTAGGGCTCCTGACCAATGAGCCCTTGCCAGGTTGCTCAGAACCCAGTTTTTGTTTTGTTTTGTTTTTAAAGATATTTATTGGGAATTGGGAGAAATGTAACAGAAAATTTTCTATCCTTTTGTTCTTCAGTCTAGTTGTGGAGGACGTTGCTTCACTGGCCCATGTTGGCACCATAATTGCGCTCTACCCAGGTGAGGCAGATCAGCCGCCAGCTTCTGGATGGCCACTCTGAGGCTGCTGGCCAATCTCGCTGGCTGCTGGCTACACACAGTATCCCATGGCAACCCACTGACACAGGGGCTGCAGCCTACACCATCACCGGCGACTCATGGCAGCCCAGCTCCAGATTGAGCTGTTGTTCAGCATCTTAGCTGTAGAGGGCAGTGTCACTGGCCCTCATATGTGGGATCCGAACTGGAGCCCTCTGGTGTCCCAAGGCAGCTCTTAACCATCGCGCCACTCGGCCGGCCCCAGAACCCAGTTTTTATTCAACCGCCTACAAGGAACTCAATTGGCTGGTAGGAGACTGAAAACTATATTTACCAGTGTCACTTCATTTATACATCAGTAATTTGACTGAAACAAAAATCATATAGAAAAAGAAAAGACATGCTGAAACAAGATTCGTTTCTTGAGATTTGACTTGTTGCTGTACTATAGATTTCTTGACACTGAATTTCTGATAGGAGACAAAAGGACGTATGAGAGAAATGACATAAAGAAAGCATAAGATGAATTATAAGGAACATGATACAAACAAAATACTTAAATGTAGTGTAGGCAAAATGAAACAATCAATATAAAAATTTACCAATGGAGGGGAATAAAAAGAGAGAAGATAAAATGAAAGATGAGATGAATTGCAGGGAACACGATAAAATAAAATACATAAATGAAACAGAAAAAATGAAAACACCAATACAAAAATTCACAACAGAGAGGAGTGAGACAAATGACAAAAAGAAAACGTGATATGAAGGCTAAGTAACATGATAGAAGAAAATACATAAATGTAACAGAGGTCAAATGAAACAACCAATATAAAAATTCACAACACAGAGGAATAAAGAGAGAAAAGATAAAAACGAAAGATGAGATAAACTGCAGGAAACACGATAAAATAAAATTCATAAATGTAATATAGACAAACAGAAAAAAATGATATAAAAATTCACAACAGAACGGATTAACGAGACAAAAGACAAAAACAAAGCACATGGTAAACTATAGGGAAAAGATAAAATAAAATACAGAATTATAGGCAAAATGACAAAACCGATATAAAATTTCACAAGAGAGAACAGTTAGGCAAATGACAAAAGGAAAGCATGAGATGAGCTCCAAGTAACAAAATAAAAATAAGATACATAAAAATAGCATAGGCAAAATGGAAAAATCCATATAGAAATTCACAACAGAAGGGAACAATGAGAGAAAAGATAACAAAGAAAACATGAGATGAAATACAATGAGCACGATCAAATAAAATTCATAAATATAATATAGGCAAACAGAAGAAAAAGATAAAAATTCACAACAGAGAGGAATAATGAGACAACAAAAAGAAAGCATCAGATGAACTATAAGGAAACGATAAAATGACACACATAAATACAGGCAAAATGAAAAAAAGATATAAAAACTCACAACACAGAGGAATCAGACAAGTAAATGACAGAAAAAGCAGGTTATGAGCTTATCAAGTAACATGATAAATATAAAATACTCAAATGCAGCATAGGCAAAAGGAAAAAAACTATATAAAAATCTCAACAGAGAGGAATAAAGAGACAAATGACAAAAAGAAAGCATTACATGAGCTACAAAGAACTTGATAAAAATAAACTACATAAAGGTAACCCAGGCAAACATGTAAAAAACGATGTAGAAATTCACAACAGGGATCATCAAAGATAAGATAAAAAGGAAACAGAAGATGAAAAGCAGGGAACACGATAAAATGAAATTCATACATGTAATATAGGCAACATCAAAACACCGATATAAATGTTCACAACAGAGAACAAGACAAGACATCTTGTCTTGGTACTGGAGACAGACGACAAGGAAGCATGAGGGGAGCTATAAGGCTCTCGATAACAAAAAAATACATTCATGTAACCTTGGCAAAATGTCAAAAGCGATATAGAAATTCACAACAGCGAGGAATAAGATTTATCATTTAGGCTGTCATTTCTACTCAGGTCTCTTTCCCCTGCCCTCAGGTCAAGAATTGTCCCTCAAAGCACCCAGAGTGTGGCCTCGGCCTCCCTGGAGATTCGCCTATGAGGCAGGTGGTCCACAAAGCCACTCAGGACTCTTTTTAAGTCGCCAATTTTAGCCTTTGGACCTGCCCTCCCCTGCTCTCTAAACCCATCCAGGCTCAAACCTCTTTACAGGCCACCTGCCTTCCCAGTGGAGAGCTCCTTCCCACCTCCATCCATCCTTGGCTCTGCCCCACGTGAGACCCGCCCCGTCTGAGACACACCTCATCACAGAAACGGGCCACAGACTGTATTGTTTTACCAATACGTTTCTTTTATTCGGTTTCAAATTCATCTTCTTCGTCAAGCAAATCAGATTCAATAAAATGATGAAGCAGATGACTGATAAAGCTTTTTTTTTTTTTTGAACTAAAGTTTATTGGGGTGACAGCTGTTAGTAAACTTACATAGGTTTCAGGTATATTATACAATTCTGCACTTGAAAAAATATTTTCAATTACAGGTATTTTCAATTTGTGATGACCAATCAATGGATCATTTCGGTTGTGATTCGTCCAAGTTGTTCATTCAGAAATTAGCATCACTTTCCATGTGCATTTATAGGTTTTTTTCTTAAACCATACTTTTGTAGTTTGGTACATGAAGGTTCTTCTTCTTAAAGAAATGAGTGATCTTTTTCACATGTTTAACAAATTGGTTTTCAATAACAGTGGCAATCTTTCTCATAACAAACTTAAGAATATGCCTAATTGCAACTATACATACCTGTTTTCTGAACACCGTTAAACTTAGATGCGTTATTAATGTCTCTGATAGTAATAGCACCATTTTATCCACGAGAAATGTCACCATGATAGGAAATAGAAATTCTGTGAGCATCCATTTTAGAAATGAAATTATCGTATCTCTGGAAAACATTATTGAATAGGTACTTCAGTCTCAGCTACGGCTTCAGACCTGGCGACACTTGTTCTGTGCCTGGGTCTTAATTTATAAAGGTGACCAAGCAGTGATACAGAGAGACCAATGCCATTAAAAAAACACAAAATCCAAAAACGTTTAAAGTATTCACAGTTCCCTTAGAAAGGAGAGGCGATGCACTCCGTGCAGGGACGCAGGAGGAGTGCCAGATTTTGGTAAGGTTGCTGACAGATAAATGTAAGGGGAGGGGCTAAACCCTCCCCTTGTTTATTGTGATGTCTTGTTAAAGGCTCCAGGGCGGAGGGGGAAAAGCAAACAGTTTGATATTGTCAAACTTGAAAAACGCTGGTGGGCTGGGTGCTAAAGGTTAGCAAAAAAAAAAAAATATATATATATATATATATATATATATATATAAATGTAACATAGGACAAATGAGAAAACCATTTTGAAAATTCACAAAAGAGAGGGATAATGAGAGAAAAGATAAAAAAGAGGACATGAGATGAAATACAAGGAACGCGATAAAATGCATAAATGCAATTCAGGCAAAATCAAAATACCGATATAAAAATTGACGAGAACGGACTACAAGGGAACAACAGAAACAAAGCATAAGATGAGCTATAAGGATCATGATAAAAATAAAATACATGAATGTCATATTGGCAAAATGAGAAAAGCGATTTAAAAATTCAGAACACAATGGAAAATGAGACAAACGACAGAAAGCAAGCATGAGATGAACAAGAAGGAACAGGAAAACATAAAATACATAAATATAGGCAAAATGAAAAAACATTATAAAAATTCACAACACAGAGGAATAATGACAGAAAAGATAAAAAAGGAAATTATGAGATGAAATGCACGCAGCATGATAAAACGAAATACATAAATGAAATATAGGCAAAATGAAAACACCAATATAAACATTCACAACAAAGACGAATGAGAAAATGACAAAAAGAGATATCATAGGAGCTAAAAGAAACATGGTAAATATAAAATACATGAACGTAATATACACAAAAAGAGAAAAACAATATTAAAGTTCAACAAAGAGGAATAATGAGAGAAGAGATAAAAGTGAATATTCAGATGAAATGCAGGTAACACGATAAAGTAAAATACATAAATGTAATATAGACACAGAAAAAAAGATATAAAATTTCACAAATATGGAATAATGAGAAAAACAAAGCATCAGAAGAAGTATAAGGACATGATAATATGAAATACATAAATATAGGCAAAGTGAAAAAACGATATAAAAATTCACAGCAGGAGAGAAATAAAGAGAAAAACAACCAAAAAGAAAGCAATAGATGTGTAAAAAGAAATCAATAAAAATAAAATACATACACGTAACAAAGCAAAATGTAAAAACGAAACAGAAATTCACAACAAAGAGGGATAAAGAGAGAAAAGATAAAAAAGAACACAGGAGATGAAACGCAAGCAGAATGATAAAATGAAATACGTAAATGTAGTAGAGTCAAACAGAAAAACACCGATACATTAATTCACAACAGAGGAATAGTAAGATAGACGACAAAAAGAAGGCATCAGAAGAACTCTAAGGCAACAATAAAATAATATACATAAATACAGGCCAAATGACAGAACCGATATATAATTTCACAACAGAGAGGAGTGAGACAAATGACAAAAGGAATGCATGAGAGGAGCTCTAAGGCACGCGAGAAAAATAAAACACATAAATGTAACATAGGCAAAACCTGAAAAACGATATAGAAATTCACAACACAGAGGAATAATGAGAATAAAGATAAAGAAGAAGACATGAGATGAAATGCAAGGAGCACGATAAAATGAAATACATAAATGTAACATAGGCAACAGCAAAACACTGATATAAATGTTCACAACAGAGAGGAATAAAAGAGACAGACAACAACAGGTAAGCATGAGGTGAGCAATGAATCAGAAACGATAAAATACATAAAGATAGGCAAAATGACAAAACCGACATAAGAATTAAAAAAGAGCGGAATAATGAGACAAACGAGATACAGAAAGCATGTGATGAGTGTAAAGCATGCAGTAAAAATAAAATGCATGAATGTCACGTAGGTTAAATATAAAAACGATATAGAAATTCACGACGGAGAGGAATAATGAGAGATAAGACAAAAAAGAAATCAGCAGATGAAAAGCAGGGAACACGATAAAATGAAATACAAAAATCTAATACAGGTAACATCAAAACAACGATAGAAACACTCACAACACAGAGGAATGACGAGACAAAGGACAAGGAAGCTCTAAGAAACACGATAAAAATAAAATACATAAATGAAACATAGGCAAAATGAAACACCGATAAAAACATTCACAACAGAGAGGAATGAGGCAAATGACGAAAAGAAAACGTGATATGAACGCTAAGTAACATGATAAAAATAAAATACATGAACGTAATATACACAAAAAGAGAAAAACAATATTAAATATCAAAAAAGAGGAATAACGAGAGAAGAGACAAAAATGAATATTCAGATGAACTGCAGGGAACACGATAAAGTAAAATACATAAATGTAATATAGACACACAGGAAAAAAAAGGTATACAATTTCACAAAAATGGAAAAACGAGAAAAACAAAGCATCAGAAGAACTATAAGGACACGATAATATGAAATACATAAATATAGGCAAAATGAAAAAAACGACAAAAAAATTCACAGCAGGAGAGCAATACAGAGAAAAACAACCAAGAAGGAAGCAAGAGATGTATAAAAAGAAATCAATAAAAATAAAATACATAAAGATAACATAAGCAAAATGTAAAAACAAAACAGAAATTCACAACAAAGACGGATAAAGAGAGAAAAGATAAAAAAGAAGACATGAGATGAAATGCAAGGAGCA
>NW_017732174.1:807837-814146 GCF_001890085.2 Hipposideros armiger | reverse complement strand
CACGATAAAATGAAATACATAAATGTAATATAGGCAACATCAAAACACCGATAGAAATGTTCACAATGGAGAGGAATAAATGAGACAAACGACAAGTAAGCATGAGGTGAGCTATAAGGAACACAATAAAAAAATACATAAAGGAAATATGGGCAAAATGAAAAAACTGATGTAAAAATTCACAGCAGAGGAATGAGACAAATGACAAAAACAACCCATAAGATCAGCTATAAGGAACATGATAAAAATAAATAACATAGATGTAATAGACACAAAATGAAAAAGCCAATATAAAAGTTCACAACAGAGAGGAATAATGAGAGAAAAGATAAAGATGAAAAGATGAGATGAAATGCAGGGAACACGATAAAAGAAAATACATAAATGTAACACAAACAACCAAAAAAAAAACCGATATAAAACTTCAGAACAGAAAAGAATAATGAGACAAACAACAAAAAGACAGCATCAGATGAAGTATGAGGAAATGATAAAATAAAATACGGAAATATAGGCAAAATGAAAAAAATGATATAAAAATTTAAACACACAGGAATGAGACAAATAACAAAAAGAAAGCATAGAAGCATTCCAAGGAACATGATAAAAACAAAATACATGTAATGCAGGCCAATTGGAAAAAATGATATAAAAATTCACACCAGAGAGGGCTATGAGAAAAATGACAGAAAGAAAACATGAGATGTTACAACTAAACTACAGGTTGGGAAGTTGGAGACAGGGGAGCAAGTACTGCAGGGTGACTCACCCACTGCAGGGTGAGCCTAGAGCAGGAAAACAGGGTTGGTGGGCACTTCCATTGGCGGCTGTAACAAAGTGCAAGACAAGCATCCCTGAGCAGGGCAGACCCGTGGGAGCCCCAAGGGTTGCTGGCTGGGACACACTTTTTCCTTCTTCTGAAAAAGCCCCTTTAAACATTTGGTGAATTACTGGTTTGGTGATGATGAACTCCTTTAGCTTTTACTTGTCTGGGAAGCTCTTTATCTGTTCTTGAATTTTTTTTTTTTCCATTTCAGGTGTACAAAACAATGTAAGTGCTAGAGATTTATATCCCTCACAACGTGATAACGCCTCTCCTCAAAATAATACTGATTGGGTGAACTTACAACTCAGAGATGGGGTCTGAGGTGGGCACCAACTGATTCTTTTATAGAGATTAAATCCTCTTAAAGAAAAATATCAGCTACTCTGGCTCTCAGAGCATTTGTATGTCATCAAGCGTGAGGTTTGCTTTAGCACCTGATGATGTCCTCAAAGTTAAACTGGGAATCTCCAGTCCCTAAACAATAGGTTTATGTCCCTAAGGAATATACAACACACATGTTTGCCTTCGTACAAATAAGGATAAGCATTACTTTTAATTTTTCATTATGAGAAATTTGAAACATACAAGCAGAAAGTATAACAGTCCTACATCGACCACAAAAAAAATTTCACAATTTTTTGGTCATATTTACCATCTACCTGTCTACATCTACCTATGCATTTTTAAAATTTTTTATCTGTCTATTAGTTCTTTTTCCAGGAACATTTACAAAATAATTTGTACAGACATACAAAACTCTGTCCTTAACGCTTCCACCTGCTTGTCTTCAGAAGGTGAGCGTTTCTGTGCATCACCATGTGCACCTAACAGAATTGTCATTGGCTAATGTCATCTAATACCGAGACCATGTTCCAAGATCTTCACTGGTTTGTGATAATTTGCAATAGGAAATGAATATAGCCACCTTGCTGCAAGTCTATGTTAAAATGTATCTTAATAGCTTTGTTGAGAAATAATTCATCATATCAAGTGTACATTTTAACTCTTTCTGTATACTCACAGAGTTGTGGAGACATCTCTACCATCAGATTAGAAAATTTTCATAGTCTCCAAAGAAACCCCATTCCCGTTATTAGTCACATCCCTGTCCTCACACCCGCCAATCCCTGGCAACCACTAACCTGCTGTGTTTCATGGTTTTGCCTATTCTGGTCTTTTGATATAAATGAAATCACATAGTGTGTGCCTTCTGGGTCTGGCTTCTTTTACTTAGCATAATATTTTCAAGATGCGTCCATGTTGTAACAGATATAATTTTCCATTTTTTTATATGATCGAATAATATTTCACTGTGTGGACATACCACTTTTGGTTGTGTAGTCATTAGTTCATGGATATTGGGTTGTTGTTGTTTTTTAACTATTTCTCTGTTACAAATAAAGTGCTATGGGCAAGTTTTGGGGTGATATATGTTTTCCTCTGTTTTGGGCATATGCTTGTGGGGTGGAGTGTCTGGACCACGTGGTAACTCTGTTTAAGTTTGAGGAACTGCCAGAACATTTTCCAAAGCAGATCATACAAGAAGTGTATGAGGCGGAAAATAAAAAAAAAAGAAGTGTATGAGGTTTTCCCATTATCTGTCCATGATTCTAGCCAATTCAGAGGGTGTGCTGTGGTGTCTCATTGAAGTTGGTACTAGCATTTTAGTTATGATAATGATGTAGAGCATCTTTTCATGTGCTTGTTTGTCATCTTTGGGCATAATTCTAGTCAAATCCCTTGAAGATTTTTTTTTTCATTAAAGATTTTTTATTGGGGAATTGGGGGACGGGAAACAGACAAGTTGCTGTCCTTTTGTTCTTCAGTCTAGTTGTCGAGGACGTTACTTCACTGGCCCAAGTTGACACCATCATTGCGCTCTTCCCGGGCGAGGCCGATCAGTCACCTGCTTCTGGATGGCCGCTTAAGGGGGTTGCTGGCCACTCACACTGGCTGCGGGCTACACACGGTAGCCCATGGCAACCCACTATAGCAGGTGCTACAGCCAGTGCTACAGCTTACGCCATTGCCGGCGACTCACGGCAGCCCAGCTCCAGGTTGAGCTATTGTTCAGCACCTTAGCTGTAGAGGGCAGTGTCACTGGCCCTCATACGTGGGATCCGAACCGGGGCCCTCTGGCGTCCCAAGCCAGCTCTTAACCATCGCGCCACAGGGCAGGCCCTTTTTTTTTTTAAAGCTTTTTTTTGTATTGGGGCATTGTGGGATGGGAACAGCGCTGGGGGATTGGGGGGAGGGGAACAGACAAGTTGCTGTCCTTTTGTTGTGCAGTCTAGTTGTGGAGGAACTCGCTTCACTGGCTCAAGTTGGCGCCATCATTGCGCTCTTCCCGGGCGAGNGAGAAAAGATAAAAAAGAAGACATGAGATGAAATGCAAGGAGCACGATAAAATGAAATACATAAATGTAATATAGGCAACATCAAAACACCGATATAAATGTTCACAACAGAGAACAAGACAAGACATCTTGTCTTGGTACTGGAGACAGACGACAAGGAAGCATGAGGGGAGCTATAAGGATCTCGATAACAATAAAATACATTCATGTAACATAGGCAAAATGTCAAAAGCGATATAGAAATTCACAACAGCGAGGAATAAGATTTATCCTTTAGGCTGTCATTTCTACTCAGGTCTCTTTCCATATCCCTCCCTCAGGTCAAGAATTGTCCCTCAAAGCACCCAGAGTGTGGCCTCGGCCTCCCTGGAGATTCTCCTATGAGGCAGGCGGTCCTCAAAGCCACTCAGGACTCTTTTTAAGTCGCCAATTTTAGCCTTTGGACCTGCCCTCCCCTGCTCTCTAAACCCATCCAGGCTCAAGTCCTTTAACAGGCACCCCCATTTTCTGTGGAGATATACTTCCCTCCCCCATAGGTCTTGGTTCTGCTGGACGGTCGTGAGCCCCGGACCCTTTAAGACAGACCTCACAACAGAAACAAGCGATAGACTGATGGTGTTTCCTCATACTTCTATTTTATCCGGTTTCAAAGTCGTCTTCTTTTCAGGCAATGAGATTTGATAAAATGGTGAAAGCAGGCGACTGATAAAACTTTTTTTTTCTTTTTTTTTTTTTGGCTGAGCCATCCTGCCACCTGTTGGCAGCTCAGCGACAGCTCAGCTCGGAAAACTTCCTAAAGAAATATTTTCAGTTACGGATATTTTCACTTTGTGATGATAAATGAATAGATCATTTCAGTTGTGATTCATCTAGGAAAGCAAACGTTGTTCATTCAGAAATTATAATTGTTTTTCATGTGCATTTATTGTTTGTTTTTCTTAAACCATAGTTTCACAGTTTGGTACATCAGGACTTTTCTCCTTAAATAAATAAATGATCTTTTTCATAAGCTTGATTAACTGGTTGATAATAACAGTGGCAATCTCTCTCATTAGAAATTCGACACTTTTAATCGCAAATGAATATACTTCCTTTCTGCACGCCGTTAAGCTTAGATACGTGATTAATTTCTCTGGTAAAAGCAACATCATCTTATCCACATGAAATGTCCCCATGATATGGAATAGAAATTCCATGAGCATCCATTTTATAAATGAAGTTATTGTATATTGGAAAACATAATAAATAGGTACTCCAGCCTCAGCTACAACTTGAGACCTGGTGACACTTGATCTGTGCCGGGGTCTTAATGTAGAAAGCTGACTGAAGAATAATACACAGAGGCCAATGCCATTAAAAAAAGCAAAATCAAAAAACGTTTCAAGTATTCACAGTTCCACTTGAAAAGAGAGGTACTGTGCACTTGCAAGGATGCGGGAAGACTGCCAATGTGAGTAAGGTAGCTGACAGTGAATGCAATGGGAGGTGCTAAGCCAGAGCCTTTATAGTGTGACGTCCAAGTCCTCAGCAAGAAAAAGGGGAAGCTCAGGGAGAAAAAGACTCCAGAAAAAGGCTTACCAAAACTTATACAGGACCCGCGCGCACAAAACAGGCTCCAGGGCAGTCCGGAACTGGGACACCATGAATTTCTGCAACCAAATGGAGGACAGACACTTTCAGCTGCTGGCTGATCTGAGTGAGGCCAGGAAAGTGATCATTCTGCCCTGGAGAGGGTCCTTCTTGTGTCCTGGCTCAGTCGTGTCACTAAAAGCTGGCTCACAACTGTGCCCTAAGGGAAGGTCTTCTGTTTCAAAACATAAGACATGTTTGTTTGGCAAGGGTTTACCAACAACCAGGCTGTGTACAGCTGGGGCTACCGTGCCCAGTGCCGCCATCAGGATGCTCTTCAATAGAAACATACACATATGTCTGAACAACCACATCTAGTGTGTCTCTGCACAGGTCATGTTTTCTTCTGTTAGATACAGTCTTCCCTGATCTATGAGACACAGAGCCACTATGTCCATCATCAGTTGCATGGTTTTGTGTTTTATGAAAAACATCATAGAATTTTCAGAGAACATGACAGTGTGTTTGTTTGCTTCAGTGCCTGTGAGGACTTTGGAGACTCTGAGAGCCAGCCTCTTCCACAATTCACGGGAGGGAGGGACTCATGCTGGTCACCGCCCCCAACCCAACATATGCATAATCATAAACATTAGGGCTCCTGACCAATGAGCTCTTGCCAGGTTGCTCAGAGCCCAGTTTTTATTCGACCGTTCACAGTGAATACAATTGGCTGATAGGAGACTGATAATGCACTATATTTACCAGTGTCACTTCATTTATACATCAATAATTTGGCTGAAACAAAAAGCATACTAGAAAAAGACAAGACATGCTAAATCAAGATTGGTTTCTTGAGATTTGACTTGTTGCTGCAATATAGATTTCTTGAAACTGAGTTTCTGATAGGAGACAACAGGATGTAAGAGAAATGACATAAAGAAAGCATGAAATGAGTTATAAAGAATATGATAAAAATAAAATACTTAAATGTAGTATAGGCAAAATGAAAAATCAATATAAAAATTTACCAATGGAGGGGAATAAAGAGAGAAAAGATAAAAATAAAAAGGTGTGAGGACATGCACGGAACTCAATGTAATAAAATCTGTAAGTGAAATGTAATCAAACAGGGGAAAAAAAGACATAAAAATTCACAACAGAGAGAAATAATGAGACAAAGGACAAAATGAAAGCATCAGATGAACTATAAGGAAACAAAATAAAATACAGAAATATAAACAAAATGATAAAACAATATAAAAATTCACAACGGAGAGACGAATAATGAGACTAATGACAAAAACAAAGCATCTGATGAACTATAAGGAAATGATAAAATACATATACAGGCAAAAGAACAAAACCAATTTAAACATTCACAACAAAGAGGAATGAGAGAAATGACAAAAAGAAAGCACGAGTGAGCTATATGGAATGGGATAAAAATAAAATACATAAATGTAACATAAGGAATATGTAAAAATCATATAGAATTCACAACACAGAGGAATAATTAGAGAAAAGATAAAAAAGAAGACATGAGATGAAATGCAAGGA
>NW_017732174.1:794119-802262 GCF_001890085.2 Hipposideros armiger | reverse complement strand
TTTTTTTTGTATTGGGGCATTGTGGGATGGGAACAGCGCTGGGGGATTGGGGAGAGGGGAACAGACAAGTTGCTGTCCTTTTGTTGGCAGTCTAGTTGTGGAGGAACTCGCTTCACTGGCTCAATTTGGCGACATCATTGCGCTCTTCCCGGGCGAGTCCGATCAGTCACCTGCTTCTGGATGGCCGCTTAAGGGGGCTGCTGGCCACTCACACTGGCTGCGGTCTACACACGGTAGCCCATGGCAACCCACTACAGCAGGTGCTACAGCCGGTGCTACAGCTTAAGCCATAGCCGGCGACTCAAGGCATCCCAGCTCCAGGTTGAGCTGTTGTTCAGCAGTTTAGCAAAGAGAGGGAACCCATAGTGAGGTGAACACTCACAAAGATGGGGGAAGGGCGGAAAACGTGAAGAAATACAGAGGGAGGAGAGGGAGTCCCTAAATGGAGGTAGAGGTAGGGACACGTAGGCATTATTGCCCAGGGGCGCCGGGCGGTATGGTTTAGGACTAAGTGCTTGGCCACAGGGGAACTGGCTGAGGCTCTGGGAGAGGGGAGCAGGGTGAGAGGGAGATTAGAGGCCACTGGGGAACCGGGAATCTAGGGAGTGAAGAGGGAGGAGGGGGGGAGGCGGAGGGAGCGAACGAAAGGAGGGAGCGGAGGCCCGGCGAGGATTCCGGGAAGGGAGGAAGTCTGAGCTGAGCGGGTAGCCTGTGATCTTTGAGAGGGTTAGGAAACTCCAGCCTGGGGGAAGGGTGGGTAAGCAGGGCGAGCTGGGTGTAGGGCACAAGGCTCTTAGGCAATCACGTTCAATAAAATGAGCAAAGCACATGACTGATGAAAGCTCTTGAAGAAATAGTTTCAATTAATGGATAGTTTCACTTTCTGATGATACATCAATACATCATTTTAGTTCTGATTCATCCAGGAAGACAAAATGTTGTTCATTCCGAGATGATAATCATTTTCCATGTGCATTTATAGTGTTTATCTTAAACTATAGTTTCACAGCTTGGTACATCAGGATTCGACTTAAAGAAATCAGTGATCTTTTTCACACGTTTAATACAATGGTTTATAATAACAGTTTCAGTCGTTCTCCTTACAATCTTAAGAACATACGTAATTGCAAACTCACATACCTGTTTTATGAATGTCTTTAAGTTTAGATACATGATTAATTTCTCTGGTAAAAATAGCATGATTTTATCCATGAGAAATGTCACCATGATACGGACAAGAATTTCGTTGAGCATCCACGTTATAAATGAAGTTATTGTATCTTTGGAAAACATAATAAATAGGTAGTTCAGTCTCGGCTACGACTTCAGACCTGGTGACACTTGATCTGTGCCTGGGTCTTAATATATAAAGTTGACTGAAGAGTAATACAGAGAGGCCAATGTCATTAAAAAAAACAAAATCCAAAAACGTTTTAAGTACTCACAGTTCCACTTGAAAGGAGAGGCACTGTACACTTGTAAGGATGCGGGAAGACTGCCAACGTGGGTAAGAGTGTAACTGGAATCGGGGGTTCTAAGCCAGAGCCTTTATTGTGTAATGTCCAAGTCCTCAGCAAGAAAAAGAGGATCTGCCCATGGAGAAGCTGAAGCCAGCTTAATCACATTCGTGATTAAATGTCTTGAGGGAGTGTTTGAATGAGTCATTTGGTGATTGAATGTGCTGCTCTGTTGCAAATTCCTGGAAACCAAGATTCTGGTAGGAAATAACATTTAGTAAGGTTTCAGATTAATAAAAATGTGTTTGGGGCTGGCGGAGTGGCGCGATGGTTAAGAACTGGCTTGGGACGCCAGAGTGCCCTGGTATGGATCCTACATATGAGGGCCAGTGACACTGCCCTCCACAGCTAAGATGCTGAATAGCAGCTTGACCTGGAGCTGGGCTGCCATGAGTTGCCTGAGACAGCAAGGCTGCAGCCCCTGTGGCAGTGGGTTGCCATGGGCTACCGTATGTAGCCAGCAGCCAGCGTGAGTGGCCAGCACCCGCAATGAGCGGCCGTCCAGAAGCTGGCGACTGATCTGCCTCGCCCGGGAAGAGTGCAATGATGGTGCCAACTTGGACCAGTGAAGCAATGTCCTCCACAACTAGACTGAAGAACAAAAACAACAGCAACTCGTCTGTTTCCCTTCCCCTAATTCCCCAGCACTGTTCCCATCCCCCAATCCCCCCATAAAAATCTTAATTAAAAAAACATGTGTTGGGCCAGCCGAGTGGCGCGATGGTTAAGAGCTGGCTTGGGACGCCAGAGGACCCCGGTTTGGATCCCACATGTGAGGGCCAGTGACACTACCCTCCACAGCTAGGATGCTGAGCAACAGCTCAACCTGGAGCTGGGGTGCCATGAGTCGCTGGCGATGGCGTGGGCTGCAGCCCCTGTGGCAGTGGGTTGCCATGGGCTATCGTGTGTGGTCAACGGCCAGCGTGAGCAGCCAGCAGCCGTGGTGAGCGGCCATCCAGAGGCTGGCGACTGATCTGCCTCTCCTGGGAAGAGCGTAATGATGGTGCCAGCTTGGGCCAGTGAAGCAACGTCCTCCTCAACTAGACTGAAGAACAAAACGACAACAACTTGTCTGTTCCCCTTCCCCCAATTCCCCAGCACTGTTCCCATCACCCCAATTCCCCAAGGAAAATCTTAAAAAAAAAATGTGTTTGGATTACATCATTTGATTTTGGTGATATAATGGTTTTCCTCTATTTGGGCATATGCCAGTGGGTGGATCACGTGGTAACTCTGTTTAACAGTTTGAGGAACTGCCAGAACATTTTCCAAAGCAGCTCATACAGGAGTGTATGAGGATTTGTATTATCTGTCCATGATGCTAGCCGATTCAGAGGGTGTGCCATGGTGTCTCATTGAACTTGGTATTAGCATTTTAGTTATGATAATGACATAGAACATCTTTTCATGTGCTTGTTTGTCATTTGGGGCATCTATCTAGTCGTATCCCTTGCAGAGTTTTAAACTAAGATGTTGTGGTATTTTTATTATTAACTCTGACTTTTAAGTTTGGCGGTTGGTTAGTGTTATCTGCAATGGGGAAAGATTAGGGGATGGTTTTGCTAGCCACTTTTTCATTATATATATATATGTATACACACACACACACACACACACACACATATTGAATGTGTTTAATTTATTCTTTTAATAGTAAAATCATCTCAGAGATTTTGCCAGGGATTTATTGGCGCAAAATACCTGCCGAATAATTATAATAACAGAGCCCAAAATGTGAAATTTTCAAAAGAAAGAGAACCTTCCGATTCGGGGAGTTCAAGTATGCAGGGCTTACATTCCTGTAGGTCTCTTATGAATTGAGTTGATGTGGAATGCACACGGAGGACGAACACATCCATTTGCCCTTGCTTCATGGGCTGGCGATCTGTGCAGTCACACGGTCACTTAGAAGGGCCTGGGCTACATTTCATTGCACTCTTCCTGGGCGAGTGAATTTCATGATGCTTACATCATCTTGAAATTCTTAGTGAGTTTTGAACAAGGAGCCATGCATTCTCACTTCACATGTCTTCCTGCCTGCAATATATGTAGCTGGTTCTCGCCCTGCTATTGACCATGGGTCTAACGGCTGGCTCCCTTTGACAAAGAAAAGATATGACGCCATAGTAGCTGCAATATGTTCTTTAGCCACGAGAGGGCGGCACCACCCAGGGTAACCCGGAGGCCTGTGCGCGCAGTCAGGTGACAGCAGGGGACTGTAACTGTCCTCCCCAAAGCCCCAGCTCACAGCAGGGATGCTGTTCTCCAGCACTGATGTACCTCAGAGATGCAAATGTTTGACTACAATCTAAGGGGGTAGGAGCAAAGCACCGCTAGTTGGCTCAAATGTGAACAGCACCAAATACACATCAAGTCCGCAGGAAATACTGATTTAGGAAAATACTTTTATAGAAAGACGGGATGGGAAGGATGTGTGTGTGTGTGTGTGTGTGTGTGTGTGTGTGTGTGTGTGTGTGAGTGATGAGAAAAAAGCAGCTGAGTCTTCATTTCTAAAGAAGGAAGGCCTCAGTCAATACCTAATGGGAAAAAATCAGTAATTAGCCTCAAATCATGTTCTTCTGAGATGATTTGGTTCCAAGCTGCTGCTGCTGCTGTTTGGGGGCAGATGTCATCAACGTGGCCAAAACAGAGAAGCCAGGGCTCTCCTGTGATCACTCTGGACAGCACACACAGAAACGTTGCCTTTGTCTTGGCCAGGCTCAGTGTTGTCACGAATACAAGACAGACAACATGCAACGGGAGGGAGGCAGGAGCTGGTTTTACTCCTGTGTGAATATCAGGAGTGCAGTAATACTTGCACTGATCCAGCTGCAGTGGGCTGCACGAGAACAAGTTAAAATCTCTTTGGGGTTGTAGGTGATCCCCATCCAAACAAAATGCCTTCTCTGAGAAAGCCTTCCACACCTCACTCACATAATCCAAGAAGCCCAAACTTCGTGGGTCTTTTTGTCAGTATGACATCAGATGGGGACTTACTTGTTCTCTCTGCTTTTCTTTCTTTCTTTTTTTTTTTTTCAGAATCATGGAATTTAAACATCTTAACCTGATTTCGATGTGATATATGCACTTTCATGTGTATCACAGCGTTACTCGCAATAATGAAAGATATGAAAACAACCCAAATGCCCATCGACAGATGAATGCGTAAAAAAGATGTGGTACATGTGCACACAGGAATGTTATTCAGCCATAAGAAAGGAAGATCTCTCCCTGTGACCACGTGGATGGGCCTTGCGCGCATTATGCTACATGAGGTGAGTCAGAAAGAGAAAGACATGTGCTGTAAGATATCACTCATATGTAAAATCAAAAAAAGTTTAACCTGTAAAGCACAGTACAATAGTGGTTACCAGAGGGTCTGTGGGGGAAGGGATAAGCATGATGGTGTTTCAAAGTACAAACTTGTAATGAGTAGTAAACAAGCCACAGAAATGTAATGCGTATTACACTGAATATAGACAATAATATAGTTCTCTGATTATGTAATGTGAGAAATATCACTACATCGACAGGACAGTCGTATTACAATACATAAGTGTATCAAAGTAACACATTGTACCTCTTAAGCCTGTACAATGCTACACATCCAATTCATTCAATGAAATGATTTATAACCCTTGGTATAGATTGCTGCAATCCAGCCTATAAATGGCCTGCCTGTCTTTTTTAGAGAAGTATTACTTACTGAACGTAATTTTTATTTTTACTTTTATAGTTAGAAACCACACACAAGTTGCAGCTTCCAGAAAGATCTCCAATGGCTGCATTGGAGATATGGCTCGTAAAAGAGGGGGCGAAAAGCAGTTGCTACTTCCTGGATGAAGAATCTGAGAAATCAAGACACTGTGCTGACCTTGGGCCATGGACCTCTGCAGCCTCTTGGTAGCAACAGGCTTGGGAGCTGCCAGCTCCATGGCCCTGAGTGCCGGGAGGGGCACTCCCACGTCTCAGAGGAACCCCTTCCCTCTTCCAGACCTCACACTCGTGCATCTGCTGTCAGAGGTTCTAGGAACTGCTGTCTTCAGTTTCCCAGACTCTTGTGTGTTTTCCAAGGGGGTTGGAAGAGAATGAGCAAAGTCAACCTGAGGTATCCATCCTAGACGTTATTGGGCACCTCTACAATAACATGTCCACACACAAGGCCTTTGAACAAGGCCACTTCCTAATCCTCCCAGTATTCTTCTCAGTCAAGGTGAATTCCATCCTTCCAGATGCTCAGGTTTGAAAACTTGCCAGTATCCTACACGTCTCTGCTGCTCTCACACTACTCTCTAGGCCATCAGCAGCCACGCAGTCAGCCTGACTTATACACTCAGGCCCATTCTACCGTCACCCCTACATTGGGTAGTTGTAAGGGTCTCCTAACTGGTTTTCCTGCTGCCTCCTTGACCCACCTGAACTTATATCAGTCTCCCCACAGCAAGACCTCTGAAACCTCGGAAATAAATTCTTTAGAAACCCACGTCCGACCACCCCTTTTCTGCCCCAAGCCCACCTGTCACTCACACCTCAGTCACACTAAGATCCAGAGTCCTCACCACAGCTCCTCAGGCCCCACCTACTGCTGCTCACTGTGCTGATCTGCAGTAAGACAAGGAGTGTCCACCAGGAGGTCAGTGGCCTCAGGGCTTTGGTTGAGAAAGTTTTGCAATGAAGAACCAATCAGCTGAAATAAACAGGGTGCTGAGTGTTGCGGTTGACCTAGTTTCTGGCCCAAGCTCCTTAGCTTCCTGCAGATCACCCTGCGGGTAGCACTGCCCTAAACAATCTGGTCCCTGCCTACACTTCTCAGGTCATGCTACTCATCCCATTTATTCTGGCCACATTGACTTCTTGACTCTGAAACATGGCAAGCAAGCTCCCGCCCCAGGGCCTTTGCACAGGCTATTTCCGCTCCCTTGGAATAATCTTTCTCCAGAGACTTACATGATCCCTTCTTCTCTTCTTTTAGGTCTTGCTCAAAGTTCACCTCCTAAGGAAGGATTTCCCTGACCATCTTGTATAAAATAGAAAGCACCCCTAACCTACACACTCCCTAGCCCCTTCACTCCACTTGAGTATCCTTTAGAGGACTTACCCCCTCCTGAAACACGGCTTGTTTAGTTTTGATTGCCTCTCCCTCTTCACTAGAATATCATCTCCTTGAGGCCAATGACTCTTAGGTTCATTTTGTGTCCCTTACAACCACTAGAAGCCTTGCAGAGTGGGTGCTCATTGTCAAAACACGAACTAACTCACTTGCGAATGACTCCATGCTGAGAAGTGAGCACAGTCCCTTCCATCTCAATGTCTGTAAAATGGGAATAACCCCGCCCTGCCTACATGCAGGAATCATGTAAGGGTGGGCCTCCTTCCTGATACTCATTACTATGTAAGAGAACACCCCAAACTTAAAATTACTCCGTGTCTGAAATGATGAGAGACCTGAAAATGATAAACTCCAATCATGATGATAAACGATCAATTTTTCGCACAAGATCTTGGGTGGAGTTCTCTGGAGAAGGAACACTGGAGGTTCTTTGGGGGGACCGCCCTCCTGGCTTTTCATGCCCTTGTTCACTTCATCCCTGAGAGATCTGCACTGTTCTCACGCTGTTTACAGAGAGAAAACAGAGACTCACACTGTGTTGTCACTAAACGGAGCCACGTGATTCCGTGAGACTCTTCTTCTCTAACCTTATCTACACACACACACACACACATGCACATCCACGCACACGCACACACCTGCACTATGTGTATTAGACACATTGACTAGTGTCATTTCTTTTTACTGAACACTGTGTCTCTGAGATACATTCAAGTTGGCATGTAAGTTTTATTTTTCTCATTGTCATGATTACAAGAATTTTACACGTCCTCAGAATATGAAACATTTATTTAAGGCAGCATCATTGACTGTCTATGGGACATGATCTGCCTATTTTGAAAGGAAAAGGTCATTACACTTTTAAAATCATGTTACATTTTCAAAGGGCAATGTCTTGATGGTTAATAAGGAGACATGATTATTTCATTTTTCATAAGGACAAGTTCATTACGCTTAAAAAACTGGGGATCGCATTTTTAAATAAAGGTGATTATTTTTTCGTTTGAAAGCATGGTAGAAACTTATTGTAATAGATGACTTCATGAGTTATAAAGGGCAATAATGTCTTTTATCAAAATTAGGTCACTATACTTTTGCAAAAATATTACTCATATGAAAGATAACCAATTGTATGTTTAAAGTATGGTGATTATGAAACAAAGCCATTAGCGCTATTTTATAAGCTGGTTTACTTAGCCTGAGTCAATTCATATCATATACACATGAATTACATAGAATCAAGCTAACACCTGGGTAACCACCCAAGGCAGGAAGTAGTTCATTGCCAGCATTCAGGAGCATCTCTGTGTACAGTCCTGGCCCTAAACTCCTCCCTTGTACTTACAAGTGACAATTCTCCGAATTCATAGTCATTTCCATTATTTACCTCCCAGCTTTCCCAACTACACTAAATCCAGACATTGGGGTTTAAGGTTTGTCTTCTCAAACTTCCAATCATGTATATCATACTCCAAGTCCACCTGATCTTGAATCTTTTACTCTCCACTAAGTTGTA
>NW_017732174.1:781314-792999 GCF_001890085.2 Hipposideros armiger | reverse complement strand
GTGGACGGAGGGAGGAGATGGCACCAGCCTCCAGGGGCGCAGAGCCGCGCGAGGGAAGATAGGGAGCCAGACGAGCAGACCCACACAGAACAAGGGACGTGGGACAGGGCGAAAGGACACAGAATCCAGTGCTGACTACGACTCTGGAGCAAGGAGGGGTTCCCGGTGCCAAAACACAGCGGTGGCGAAGGCTGGACCAAGGGCTTGAAAGGGCTCCGCTTCCAGGGAGGAGACTAACGGAGGTTCCGGGAACTGCCGCGGGGCAGCGGGAGGCAGTGACCGGCAGGCGTGCTGGTGGGACCGCTGCAGAGTGAGGGCTGGCTTTCCAGACCCGTTGAGAAGAGGAGGTGGCTCCACAGCGGGGACTGGGGTCTGGCAGTTGAGGCTTAGGCCGGGTGCATTAGAGCAGCAAACTCTCCACCTCAGTCCCCACAGCTTTCGAATTTGCAAGACCCTTGGGGGCTGCGAGGAGGAGAAACGACTGAGGCCCCAGGAGCAGCTGCAGAGGAGCCTGGGCACCTGGAGGGAGAGAGGGAGGAGAGGAGGGCCCAGGGCAAGATTGGGGATCAACTCCCAGGGAGGGTCTCTCTCCAGGCCTCAGAGCAATTTCCGCAGTTTTCTGTCTTCATACATGAAAAATTCTGGAGTATAACATGCTGTTTCAAACACTAACCCAAACTTGCCCACACAGAACATATTTTTTCCACCAACAGTTGGTTTGCTGTAAATGTACTCAGGTTCAGAAATTGGGTAGGAGGTCAAGGTGCCCACGTTGGTCCAGTTTGAAAGACTTTTCACTCTCAGGAGCACGCAGCACACTCCTCTTACAGCCTCAGACAAAGACTGACAATAAGGGGGCAGCGGCTCCAGGAGAGCAAAAGGACCTCACGACACCCGGTTTTCTTTTCAAGTGACAGGGCTTCTTCTTGCTGTAAAGGCTGATAGTCACACACTCTGCTTTGCAGGAAGAGACTACAGAGCCAGAGCAGGCCCGCTGCACAGTTCCTGGTCAGTCCCAGGGGAGGTGTCCCCAGTGAATCCTTGTTTCACTCACACCCTATTCCCTCTCCACGGTCTGTCTTGACCCATGCAGGGAGGGGTTCCTTCCTCTGTGACTTCAGAGATCTATCGCCACCCTGCACCCCTGCACATGTGTACCTAGAAGGGCAGCCCCTGCAGAGGTGGGCGCTCAGACTGACACACGGTGACGCTGGAGTTCATAGACACGGGCTGCAAAGAGTCCCAAGGAAAGGGAAGGTCGGGTCCACAAATCAAGGGCAGGGGAGTCCAGGGTGGGGACCACAGCTCAAGCAAGTGTGTGAGGTTCAGAAACTGTAGTAAGAAACCATGTCTCTTAGGGATGTTAGATTCCTCAAAAATCAAAAGTATACCTACCATACAGCCCAGCAATTCTACTTCTGGTTATTTATCCGAAGAAAATGTAAACACTCATTAAAAAAGACAAATGCACCCCTATGTTCATTGCAGCATTATTAACAGCCTAAACATGGGAGCAAACGAAGTGTCCATCAATAGATGAATGGATAAAGAAGAGGTGATATGGAATGTTAGCCATAAAAAAAAGAATGAAATTTTGCCATTTGTGACAAAATGGGTGGATCTGGAGGACATTATGTTAAAGGAAATTAGTATGACAGGGAAAGACAAATACTGCATGATTTCTCTTATATGTGGAATCTCAAGAACAAAACGAATGAGCAAACAAAACAAATCAGAAGCAGACTCATACATATGGAAAACAAACTGGCACTCTGATATTACTGCCTATTATGTAATTATGCCCATCTTGCTTCTGATGGCTACGTGCTGGCTCTGCCGTTCCCAGAACCTATGACCCTGTTGCAACTATGGAGCCCTCTCTGTGATAGCACCTCCTGTATTCAGCCTCTGGAAGATGACCTCCACTGGCATCTCAGGGCTGGTGTCCCTTCACCAGTGCTGCTCTCACCAGCCCTCCCAAGGATTCCAGTTGGCTGCTGGCTTCTTGTCTTATATTGCCAACCCATCCCAGCATGCGTACTGCGTACTTCTCCCAAGGTTTTGATCCCTGACTCAACTGCAGACTGTGCTGCAGTTCAATTCTGACACTAACCATTCAGAGTAGTGCAGACTCCACTGCTTGAGGGCAAAGTTGTCCACAGAACTATGCTCAAATGAAGCAAGCACTAGCCCCATGTTTGGAGTTCTTGGAGATCCACACTGTAACCAACTTTGTTTGGGGTTCTCAGAATTTATTCAGGTTGCATTTTTGGTAGAATGATTCATAGAACCCAGGCAAGTGCTATACTTATGATTACAGTTTTCTTATAGCAAAACAGTACAAGTTGATTTTGTGAGTGCTATTCTTTTCAATTACGGTTGATATACAATATTATATAGTAAGTCCCCAACTTACGAACGAGTTTGTTCTGGGAGAACCTTCGAAAGTCGGGTTCATTCGTAAGTAAGTCCGCCAAGTGAGTTTTTGCATTTCCTAGCAGTCCCCTCCACATCACCACTGCTTTTCCTCTTGCTTCTGGACATCCTGGGCTCTGATTGAGCACTGTACTAGTGTACACTATCGCACTGTACAGTAAGCACACAGCAACAAAACTGTGACAATGTCTGGCAGACATGTGAGCTACTTCCTTGATTTGTTGGCAAATCGAATGTTTGTAAGTCGGGGACTAACAGTACTAGTTTCTGGTGTAGAATGTTTAGACACTTATATAACTTATGAAGTGATCACCACAAGAAATCTAATACCTATCTGACACCATACATAGTTTTTACAATATCTTGGCTATATTCTTTATGCTTACTTTACATCCCCATGACTATTTTATAACTACCAATTTGTATTTCTTAATCCTTTCCCCATTTTAACTCATTCCCCCAAATCCCCCTCCCATCTGTCAACCAACAAAATGTTCTCTGTATCTATGAGATTGTTTGTCTTTTGTTGGCTGATTTGTTTTGATCTTTAGTTTCCACATGAAGTGAAGTCATATGGTATTTGTTTTTCTCTCTCTGATGTACTCTACTCAGCACAGTACCCTCCATGTTCATCCATGTTGTTGCAGATAGCAAGGTTGCATTCGTTTTTATGACTGAATAATATTTCAGTGCACCGATGTACCCCGTCTTCTTTAACCATTCATCCATTGTTGGACACCCAGGTTGCCTCCATATCTTGGCTATTGTAAATAATGCTGCACCCAACATGTGGAGGCACATGTCCCTTAGACATAGTGTTCTGGGTTTCTTTAGATAAATACCCAGAAGTGGGATTACTAGGTCTTTCTTTGTCTCCTATTACAGCCTTTGTTTTAAAGTCATTTTGTCTAGTATAAGTTTTGCTACCCCAGGTGATTTTATTTCGGTTGCCAATTTCATATAATATCACTTTCTAGCACTTTCTTTTCAGTGTGTTTGTGTCCTTTTTTTTTTAAGATTTTTATTGGGGAATTGGGGGAGGGGAACAGCACTGGGGAATCGGGGAAAGGGGAACAGACAAGTTGCTGTTGTTTTGTTCTTCAGTCTGGTTGTGGAGGATGTTGCTTCACTGGCCCAAGTTGGCACCATCATTGCGCTCTTCCCGGGAGAGGCAGATCAGTCGCCGGTTCTGGACTGCCGGTCACTGCGGCTGCTGGCCGCTCACGCTGGCTGCTGGCTACACACGGTAGCTTATGGCAACCCACTGCCACAGGGGACTGCAGCCTACAACCGTCTCCGGCGAACCACAGCAGCCCAGCTCCAGGTTGAGCTGTTGTTCAGCATCTTAGCTGTAGAGGGCAGTGTCACTGGCCCTCAGATGTGGGACCCGAACCGGGGCCCTCTGGCATCCCAAGCCAGCTCTTAACCATCGTGCCACTCGGCCGGCCCGTGTTTGTGTCTTTTGATCTGAAATGAGTCCCTTGTAGGTAGCATTTGGAAGGGTCTTATTTTCTTACCTATTCAACCACCCTATGTTTTGATTGGGGTATTTAATCCATTTGGCTTTAAAGTAATTATTGATAGATCTATACTTATTACCATTTTATTATTGATATTTTTCCTTTTCATAATTCAGCTTTCTGTTTTATTCAGGATCCTTAAATTATGCCTTCATTTCTATGGGTAGAAACTATTGTGTTGTCGGAAAATTCATGACGTATATTTTCTATGTTTTTCATTACCAAAATGCGTCATGACTTTTCCGACAACCCAGTAGTAACAGGGGAGGGCTGGAAAGTGAAGAGCTAGCACTGAGCACCTGCTCTGTAACAGGTACAATGCCAGAAAGGGTCTCTCTATATACATTGTCAAGTGTAATCTCTAAAATTACCTTGACATGGGTGTCTTGTTATATCTTTTCTAGAGGAATCCTACACTCAGAGGGATCCAGGAAGTTGCAGCAGAGACTGATTGGAACCTCATGTCACCTGATAGGTCAGCCTGTATGTCTTTATTTCCATTTGGCCGGGACCAGGTACTTGTAATATGGCAGAAGTCCCCCTGTTGGTTTCCACACAAAGTCGTCTTGAGACTGTTTCTAATTTCTCACTTACTACGATTGCACATTGTTCACTTCAGGGTCAAGGGCATTGACAAAAGCACATTTCTAATTAGAGTGTCTTGTTTTCATGTAATTTACTAGTTAGCCCAGCATTAGGCAACAAATACCCCAAGAGTAATCCTACAAGTATTTATCGACATCCCTGGTGTTCAGTATATTTGGATTATCAAATTCACTCATTCAGGTCACCAGCTGTGCTTCTGTTTGGTTGGCACACGCTTGTTGGAAGACCACAATTTTCCTTTCTGGCCATCATGCTGTTAGATCTCTAAGTTTTACACTGTAACAGCAATTTGAGATGACTGCCAAAGGGAGGCAACTCGTCCCCTAAAGAGAGACCATCATAAGCATTACAAACAGTATGAAGTTTCTTGGGACTGCCAGGATCCTGGGTCTCTTCTGATTCTATGTCACTTTGGGCAAGACTCTGCCTATTTCCTCACTGGTAAATCTGGGAGAAAAACAGTTATTTGCAGGTGTTCAGAGAGTGTTGTAAGAGCTAAAGAGAAAGAGTGAAGAAGATTGCTGCTGGCGGGAAAGGCGGGAAGAGCACTCCTTCTTTCTGGGCTCTGAGTCCTTCACAGGTGACAAAGCACAAAAGGCGCGGAGGAGGGACTCCAGATGGGTTTCCACCTCTGCTTGAAGTGCCTGGGCAGCGATGCCTATCAGTCAGAGCGGCTCTGTCTCCCCTGCCCTCTCCCGTGGCTCACTCAGGCCAAGGCAGACAGGTGACAAGGCTGGCCCGCGCCTATCGGAGCTGCCTGGTTTCAATGGAGGCGTCCCAGGGCTCCTGTATCCTGGGGGTTTTTGTTCCTGAAGACGGTCCCCATCCCACGGCTCCTGCCATAAAACCTACTCCGCATATCATGGCATGTCTACCTTGGAGATGTCCAGTTTGGGGTTTGCTAGGGTGCGGCGTTATAGAGGTAGCAAGGGGAACCCTAACTTTAGATTTAGGGAGAAAGAGAAAGAAATGCATCTGGCTTGCCTCCCTTCTTATAGCTCTCCGGGCAGAAGTCTCCAGCCCCGGCTCCGCAGGGGTACTGTTGGGGGTGGGTCGGCAAGGGCAGGGCTTAGAAGTCCAGGGTCTGTTCTTCTCGCCCTTGATCTTGTGAGCGGAAAAATGCCATCCTTGCCACACTCCTGAGGGCTGTTTTACCCTCGGGGGCCCAGAATTGGAGCCTGGAAGAGAGGCAGAGAGGGCTCAACATGGTGCAACCGTTCCCTGGAGGGAGTGCAGAGTGGGAAATAAGGGCAGGGAGGCGGGTGCCGGGTGACTCACCCACTGGGAGGACAGCCACTGGCTAAACAGGGAGCAGGAAAAGGGGGTTGGTGTGAACCTCTGTTGGCAGGCTGTAGCCAAGTGCAAGATAGGCATCCCTGAGCATGGAAACCCTGGAGGGGCCTCACACGGGTGGTCCCAGGGACACAGAGTTTTGTTTTTGTTTCTGTTCCCCCCCCCCCAGTTCCTAAAGAAGTCCCTTTAACATTATTTTCTAATGCTGGTTTGGTGGTAGTGAACTCCCTTAGGTTTCTTTTTGTCTGGGAAGCTCTTTGTTCTTGAAAGCTAAATGATAGCCTGCTGGAGAGAATAGTCTTTTTTTTTTAAGATTTTTTTTTTAATTGGGGAAATAGGAGGATGGGAACAGCGCTAGGGAATTGGGGGAAGGGGAACAGACAAGTTGCTGTTGTTTTGTTCTTCAGTCTAGTTTTGGAGGACGTTGCTTCACTGGCCCATGTTGTCACCATCATTGCACTCTTCCCGGGCGAGACAGATCAGTTGCCGGCTTCTGGACAGCCGCTCACTGCGGCTGCTGGCCGCTCACTCTGGCTGCTGGTTACACACGGTAGCCCATGGCAACCCACTGCCACAGGGGCTGCAGCCTATGCTGTCGCCAGCGACTCATGGCAACCCAGCTCCAGGTTGAGCTGTTGTTCAGCATCTTAGCTGTAGAGGGCACTGTCACTGGCCCTCATATGTGGGATCCGAACCGGGGCCCTCTGGCATCCCAAGCCAGCTCTTAACCAACGCGCCACTCAGCCCGCCCCAGAATAGTCTTCGTTATATGTCCTACTTTACATCATTTTGAATATTTCCGGTCAACTCCTTAGTCATTCATAGTTTCTGCAAAGAAATCAGCTGACCATCTTCTGGGTGCTTTCTTGTATATAACTCACTGCTTTTTCCTGCTGCTTGTAAGATTCTCTCGTTTTGTTTAACCTTGGGCATTTTAATGGTGTTGTGTCTCGGTGTGTTCATTTCTGAGTTCATCTTCTTGTGACTCTCTGCCCTTCCTTGGTTGTCTTCCTTGGTTATACTCCTATTTTCTTCACCAGGTTAGGGAAGGTTTCCATCATTATTTCTTCAAATGGGTTTTCAATGCCTTGCTCTCTCTCCTCCTTCTGGTACCCCTAGGATGTGAATGTTGGTAGGCTTGATGTTATCCCAGAGTCTCCTTCAGCTCTTCTCATTTGGGGGCATGTTTTTTCTTTTTCCTGTTCTGAATGAGTGTCTTCTAGTATCTCATATTCTAAATTGCTGATTTGATCTTCTTCTTCATCTAATCTACTGTAGATTCCCTCTAATGTATTATTTATTTCAGTTATTGTCTTCTTCATTTCTGACTGGTTCTATTTTATGTTTTCTATGCCCACTTTTATGCTTTATATCTCTTTGTTGAAGGTCTTGCTGAGGTTAATGAGCATCCTTATTACCAGTGTTTTGAAGTCTGCATCAGGTAGGTTGCTTGTCTCCATTTTGGTTAGTTATTTTTCTTTTGCATGTTTCTTTGTCTCCCCATTTTGGCTGCCTCCTCTATTTGTTTTGATGTATTAGGTAGGGCTGGCGTGTCTCCCGATCTTAGTACAGTGGCCTTCTGTAGTAGGTGTTCTGTGGGACCCAATGGTGCAGTCTCCCCAATCACCTGAGCAAGGTGCTCCATGTATGTCCCTTGTGTGAGTTGTTTATGCTCTCCTGTTGTTAGTTGAGTTTCAGTTGCTGTTTGCACATCAATTGGAAGAATTGATTCTTGGGCTGATGGTTTTGAGGACTAACCTTGACTATAGTGCAGGAGGTGTTGTGCAGGGGCTGACCCTAAGGAGCAGGATTTGCTTTAGCTGGGCTGGAGTGCCTGACCTGTCTGCCCTTTGAGTGTGTCATTTGTGAAGGTAGTTGTTTGGTGGTCTCATGCGTCTGAAGCTGGCCACCAGGTGTAAATGACTACTAAAAGTTTTCCGAATCTGACGACTGCTTCACTTTTAATATCCAGACGACATTGCCATGTTGATCCTCCACCTTTCTTTCTCTCTCCATGTTGATTTCTTATTCTTACTGATCCTCAGGCCACCCCTCACTCCCTCTGGTAGTCACTATTAGGGTGATCTATGCCTGAACCAGCCAGTTTCTCCTCGATATTTCCAATCAATCCACTCCACATCCTTTTCATGGAACGGCATTGACAGCTTTGCTGTGCTCTTTGTGACCCTGTCAGAAGGAAGCAGGAGGAAGGCTTGCAGGACAGTGTTATGAAGTCTACAGTAGTGTACAGTGAAGTCCTAGGCATTCATAGCCATTTACCTGTCACTCACTGACTCATGTACAGCAACTTCCAGTCATAGAGCTCCATTCATTGTATGTGCCCTAAATATGGTGTAACATATTTAACCTCTTATACCGTATTTTTTCTGTGCCTTTTCCATGTTTAGATACACAATTGCTTACAGTTGTGTTACAATTGCCTACAGTATTCAGTATAGTAGCCTAGGAGCAATAGACTATACCATACAGCCTAGGTGTGTAGTAGGCTACACCATCTAGGTTTGTGTAAGTGTAAGCTCTGAATCTGGTACAATGCCAAAACCTCCTCACAATGCATTCACAAAATGCATCCTCATGTTAAGTAATGCCTGACTGTAGTGTTGCGAAAGACAAGGTGGGTGGGTTAATGCACAGTAGAGTCAAAGCACTAATAAGAATAGCCTGACTCACAGAGACTAGTGGAATCGGTAGATGATCATAGTGTTCCTAGAAGTGAAATAGGTGTGAAGCCTACTAAACTCTTATTTGATCTGTGTAAACAGAAGACTTCTAGGTCAAGTGAACAAAAGTCTAACTGTCTAAACTTAATCTTATCTTCAGAGTCAGGGCCCTTCAATCAATTCCCAGATTTGGCCAGTTTATAGACCCTGAACCCCTTGAAGGAAGGGAAGCCCATGTCCCCTTTAGGAATGAACCCAGTATACTACCCAAAATTTATACTGTTATTTTTTCTCCCAGTCTTTCCCGAAGAGACCTATGGTCTTTTAATGGGGTAACTGTGCATTGGGGAAAACAATCTTACTTTGGGGGGACTACTGGACAGTGGCTCTAAACTGACAGTAATTTTAGGAGACCCTAACATCACCATCAGCCACCAGTTAAAGTAGGGACTGATAGGCAATCCATGGAATTGCAGTTTAGGTTCATCTCACAGTGAGTCCAGTGGGCCCCTGAGCCTATCCTGTGGTTATTCGCCTAGTTCTGCAGTCCATAATTAGAAAATATATACCCAGCAACTGAGAGGATCCCCACATTTGGTCCCAAACTTGCAGAGTGAGAGGTGTTATGGTGGGAAACGCTAAGTAAGGCCCTGAAGGCACAAGTGAGAAGCCACTAGAACTGCCTCTATCTAGAAAATATAAACCAAAAGCAATGCCACATTCCTAGAGAGATTGCAGAGATTAGAGCCATCATCAAGAATTTGAAGGTCATATGGGTATTGATTCCCATGACATCTGCACTCAAGTGTCCTATTTGGCCTGAGCAGAGGAGCTGGATCTTGGTTCATGACAGCAGATTATCACACACTTAATTAGGTGGTGACTCCAATTGCAGCTGCTGTACCAGCTGTGGTTCACTGCCTGAGTCAGTGAACACGTCCCTTGGTGGTTGGCATGTAGCTGTCTGCAAATGCCTTCTTCTCTATCTCTGTCAATAAGGCCCAGCAGAACAGTTTGTTTTCAGCTGGCAGAGCCAGGGATGTACCTTCACTGTCTTATCTCAGGGGTATAACAATGCTCTAGCCCTGTGTCATGATTTGGTCTGCAGGAATCCTGACAGCCTTTCCCTTCTGGAAGACATCACACCGGTTATTATATTGATGACATTATGCTGTTTGGACGTAATGAGTGAGAAGAAGCCACTATAACAAACTTATTGGTAACATACGTGTGTGTTAGAGAGTATAAAATAAATCTGAAAAAAATTCCGGGGTCTTCTACCTCAGTGAGATTTCCAGGGGTCCAGTGGTGAGGGGCATGTTGAAAGATAAGGTAAAAGATAAGTTGCCTCATCTGGCCCATCCCACAACCAAAAATGTGGTAATTTGCTTAGTAAGCCTCTTTGGGTTGTGGAGTTTACATATTCCATCTTTGGGTGTGTTGCTCCCGCTCATTCACTGAGTGACCCGCAAATTTGTTAGATTTGAGGGGGGCCCAGATCAGGGGAAGGCTCTGCCACAAAACCAGGCTGCTGGGCTAACTGCTCTGCCTTTTGGACCGTATGATCCAGCAGATGCAATGATGTTAGAAGTGTCATTGTAGAGAGGGATGCTCTTTGGAGCATTTCGCAGGGCCAATACAGGGAATCACAGCCCATAAGGTTTTGGGGCAAAGTCCTGCCATCCTCTACAGATAACTATTATCCTTTTGAGCAATATCTCTTGGCCTGATACTGGGCCTTAGTAGAGAATGAATGGCTGAACCTGGGCCAACCAGTTACCATGCGACCTGAGCTGCCCATCCTGAACAGCACGCTGTCTAATCTCCAAGCCATTAAGTTGGATGTACACAGCAAGACACTATCATGCAAAGGAAGTGGTATACATGTGATTGAGTCCAAGCAGGCCCTGAAGGCCCAAGTAAGTTACATGAAGACATAGCCCAGATGCCCAGGATCCCCAGTCCTGTTCTCCTGCCTTGTCTCATGGGGCGTTCCACACAGTTAGTTGACACAGAAGAGATAGTGAAGTCTGGTTTCCAGATGGTTCTGTATGACATGCAGGCATCACGCACACTGGGCAGCTATAGCACTCCAGGCGCTTTCTGGGAAATCTGCTCGGTGGACAGACCTTCAGGCAGTACACAGAGCTCTCCGTTTTGCATGGAAAGACCAATGGCCAGACGTGTGATTTTTACTTATTCACGGGCTCTGGTCAGTGGTTTGGCTGGATGGTCAGTTAGATGGAAGGAACATGATCAGAAAATCGGTGATGAGGAAATTTGGGAAATGGTATATAGACAGACCGCTCTGAATGGGCAAAAAATACGAAGATATTTGTGTCCCATGTGAATGTTCACCAGAAGGTGACTCAGCAGAGGAGAAATTTAATAATCAAGTGGGAAGGTATGCCATTGTGTGGATACCAGGCAGTCTCTTTCCCCTATGGGCATGCCCAATGGGCTCATGAACAAAGTGGTGGAAACTTACTTCATCACTCAGGTTAATTAATTACAGCAAGTCCATGTGTGTGTTGAGAGGAGCAGGCTTCTGTGCAGCCCAATGCAAAGGAGGACAATGCCCCACCGTGAATGTGCCCCCTGGGATAGGGCATTCCAGTCTGAGCAGGAAGATGATGCCATCCATACAAGGGGTGACATCTCACACAAAGTCAGAGCCAAGCTGGGAGAGAAGGGCGTTCATGCAGTGGGCCCCTGGCTACCATACCCTTCTCAGGACATGGAGGACTTGCTATACTTGTCTAACTAAAATGGGGTGATGGAGCACTAAGATGTGCCTGTTGGGTCACGTGATTGCCAACAATATTCTAGCGCCCTCCATCATGCAAGAGCAACCCTATCTCCTGCCGATCAGAGACAATCGCTCCTGCCATGAGGGTCATCCTACCCTGCTTGCTGATCTCTCAGAATGAGGAGCTCACAGAGACAGGACAGCAGTCACAGTTAGCGTTTAATGGGATCATTGCAATGTCCCCTGGTGAAAGCTCTTCGTCTCTGGGACCCAGGCCCTTTATACCCACAGATCTAAAAGTCGGGGGACCACGCTTCCAGACATTAGAATGTACTACAAGGCCACAGTAATCAAAACAATATGGTATTGGCATAAAAATAGGCATATAGATCAATGGAAC
>NW_017732174.1:767145-779089 GCF_001890085.2 Hipposideros armiger | reverse complement strand
GGGGGGGGGGGGGGGCGGTGGTAGTATTGGAATCGGTTGTAAGGCAACACTGGGGCAAGACCAGCCCCAGATAAGGGCAACAGCCTGTTTCAGGAACCAGAATGCCATGCGGCATAGGGGAAGGGTCGAACAAACAGTCTCTGAAGAGATTTAAGGAAAGTAATTTTTGTTCGACCCGTATCTAGCTGGATGTAACTCGTGGGTCCAACAGCAGTCTCATCATGGAAGAGCCTCTCCTCCACACTCCTCCCCTCATGACCGGCTCTTACAATCTCACGCGCCCCCCTCTTCCGCGAGGTGCCCTGAGTGGTCATTGAGGGGCTTCATCAACAGGGAGGTTGCTCGCTTTGTTGCTAGTTGGCCACACTGGAGACACAGTCCACAGCAACAGTATAGATACATGCAAGAAAAAGACAAATTAGAACAAGCAATCCAAGTATTGGTAACAATTTTTCCACCATGCCTCCCAGGATTCCACCCAGTGTGCTAATAGGTTGAGTGGGCTTGGGGTTGGATCACTTATGGCATTTACGTAATTCTTGATATGTGTTAACACAGAAGAAACATTAGCAGATTCATCTGGTACAAAAACACAGCATTCAGTTTGGATGATGGCACAGGTGCCCAGCCTGTAACTCGATGCCACAGGAATAGCACAAACTATGGTTGGAAAGACAGGTTTCCTGATGTTACTATAGCTGCAGCCTTGGGTTTCTGGCCAAGCTATGTAAACCATCCATGTTCGTCAGGGGATTGGTGCTTTCTGGCTTAAAGAAGTCAACAGGGGGACAAATATGCCAGACCAGAACCCCTACTTTATCCCCTCTTTCGGTGGTGCTTGCACCAGTTCACATATACTGTGTCTCCATGGGTCCCAAGTGCATTCGGATGACAGGGTCCCACCAGAGACTGACCAGTTCCTCCCCATTCAGAGGTGTGAAGTAACGGACCCATCTCAGTGAAATGTTCCACTGTAGATTTCAGTAAATGGCCTCTGTTCGAGGGACAATAGGGTTTGGTGCTCTTAGTATCATAGCTCATTGGTCTATGGCAAGTGTTGGGACTATTGCTGTGTCCATTGTTTTTCACACCAATACAATATTGAGTGTGTCAGTCGGAGTTCCTAATCTGGCATATGGCGTAATATGCTCCACACGATGGTCATTTAAACGTGTTAACAGTTAGAAAGCGCCTTTGTCCACCAGGCCTAGGTAGGTTTCCCATTTAGTAATTTTATCTGTTCCTTTAGAACATTATTCTTCCATTCCGCCAGTCAGTCACTTGTGGGTTTTAGGAAAGTGGAACCTGCATTCAATATCATGTTCTTTTGCTCCTTCTTATACATCGTGAACTTTGAAATGTGACCCTTGGTCAGTATCTATTCTATAGGGCACGCATACATACTACTTAGTTTTTCTAGTCCCTTAATTCTGTGACCTGATTTGTCCACTGACATGGGAAGTCTTGAATTAAACCAGAGGCAGTGTCAACACACACCAGAATATTTGGAGCCCTTGCTCAAGGATAGGGGTCTCTGTAGTCCATTTACCTGTCCAATACCAGTTGCAAGCTTCAGTGAATAGAGAGACTCAAACCGGGGCCTTTGCTGACTCCAGAGCAGATGCCCTTAGCTGAAGCTTCAGCACCTCCTCCTTAACTATGCACCATTTTATCTGGACACTATGGTGCCCGCTTTTCTGATATACCCAACCTGCAGTGTCCACTGACAGGTCAGTCGCTAAAGAATGCCTTTTTGCCAAGGCATCTGCTTTCTGATTACCCCAAGGTGTAGATGCCTTATGGGCAGGGTCATGGAACACAATGAGATCTGCCTCAGGCTCTTGTAGGTGAGCTCAAATTATTTCTACATCTCTTGCTGCCATAAAGGTTCATTCCTGATCATCCACCCCTCCACCTCCCATTTTTGCAGTGTTTTCGTCAGTTCCGCTCATTACTGGCCGCCCTGATACTCTTCATCAGTGATGCATTCTCTCCCCTCAGAAAAACGTTTAATCCATTTGTACATTACCGTTTTCTTCATGGCATTAACCCCATAAACTTGGACTAATATGTCCCTGATTTCCCTTCTACTCTTGCCTAGTTTAACAAGAGTTTAATGTTCGTTCGTTCGTCTAATTCAAGCTCAGACATTCTAGCCTTGAGATTCAAAAACACGCTATACCAATAACGAACGCCACTTGGCAAAACGCCTCCACATCTGGACACAAACACAGCTGTGAGACACCGATATACCAAGGTTATGAAACCCTACTGAGTTATTGGTAGTGTGATGCCAATGTAAGCGTATGGTGGCAAGTTCACGATCTTAAATGCCAGACCTCGTAATGGGCAAAGGCGTTGCCCTAAATCGGGTATAAAGGTTTGCCAGTACTCCATAATTGCCGTAAGAGCCTGTACCTCTTTTACATGTTTTTGTATGGGGTAGGCTTGTACTTTGTCTATGACAGAATTGGGAACAACACAGCTTTTACCTGACCATATACCCCCACAAAACATTATTGCAGTGCCTGGAGCTTGAATTTTCCGCAGATTCACTGCCCTTCCTCTCTGTCGTAGGTGCTTCAGTAAAGCCTGCAAGCTTTTCTGTAACAGAGGCAAATCTTCACAGGTTAACATTATGTCATCAATATAATGAGCCCGTTTCACAGAGGTCAGGAATGAAAACAGTGACAGATCCCGAGCCACCATCCCATGGCATATGGTGGGGCTATATGAATACCCTTGAGGGAGCAGTTGGAAGGTCACTCCCAAGTGGGAAACACATTTTCTAACCGTGTCTTTGTCTACTGTGAGGCTGTCCCAGTAAGGGAAGGCTTCAACCCATCCGGAAAATATACATACAACAACGAGTACATTTCGATAACTCATACTAAGTGGCAGTTATTTAGCTTGACCACATAAAATTTTCATTGTCAAGATTCTTTTTCGCAAATATTCTACAAGTTTCTTTGTCTCATATAGTTTTTCGCTACTTACTCAGAAATTTTTAGGACAAACCACATTTCAAAATTTCCACAAAAATGTAATTTCATACCTTATACCTTGTTTACAACTATAATTTCATTGCATTCAAAGTTGTTTCCCGTACTAGTCCTTGTAGCTTTAATGACATATGTGGAAATTTCAACTCTTAACAGCTTCAATTTCTAAGGAAAACTAAGAAGTAAACAATTAGTTAGCATTCTTTAGATTGTCAAATTTGTGAAGATATTTTATAACCTCTAAAATCAGGCTCTTTCACGCAAATATATTCCATTATTTTAGAAACTTACTCCCTCCCAATATAGTACCAGCCATATTCATTAGTAGATCCTAATTTATCTTTTCATTTGTCTGTAAAAAGTGGGTAAAACTTAAATTCATTTAGCAATTAATGTTTCAGCATTTTATCTTGCTTGGAAATGATTTAGATATTCAGCAATTCTCATCTTTTAACTTAGAAAAACTGTAAGGTTTCAAGTTACCAAAAGACTTTGGGAAATGATATTTAACTGCACATACCGTAAAACAACTATTGCTGAAAAGTCTCACCAAAAAAAAGAAAATAAAAACAGAAAACTGTTATTCTACTTACATCTATTTAACGAATCCTTCACAAGTATGTTCAGAGTATTGAGGAAAACTTTGTGAAAAATTAAAGCCAGTTATTTTCTCAGGGTATTTTACTCCTGAGAGCATTTGTAACCGAGATAACATAAACTTGTCTTTATAAACCCAGGTGAAATATAAATATTATATTTATCAGTGATAACACTTCATATTTTCAACCTGGAAACAGTGTACCAGCTGTGCACTCCTGTACCCATCCATCCCAGCTCAGCACAGGTGAAACATCCACAACCCCACAGTTGACAAACGCCTTTTACAGTTTGTACCTCACCTCCCAGCTGTGTGAGGTGCTCGCTGCCATCTTGTGGTGAGTGATCCAACTGAGAAACGACATTTGGGGCCAGCTTCATAGGGCCACTGCTGATGTAGATGGTCTCAGATCACGTTTTCTATTTCCTAAAAGTAGAGCAGAAGACGGGATTCAAGAGGATTATGGAGGGGTTGCTGAGGGAATCTGGGAAGTGTGGAGGAAGGAATCTAGCAGGGGTCAGGACTGATGGGACCTGCTGCAGCCTGGTCATGGGGCTCTGGAGCATATGCTGCAGCCCAGAATCACCTCACTTTGGACTCCAGAGCCATATGACAAGCAGTGTCTGGCTGCTGGCTCCTCTCAGGAGTGGGTGTAGGGCAACAACCTTGTGAAGGGACTTTGGGTCCAGCTGAGGGCAGACAGACACCGCAGACGGCATCTGCAGGGATAAAGGAGTAGTTGGGCTATGCGAACTGAGCAGAGAACCAATGGCATTCACTATATTTTGGAACTACTTTAGAGAGAAATCAGTCCATTGGGGAAAATGTCAGCTACATTGGAATTTAAAAAGTGGCAGTGAGGGTTGACAGGGAGACAGGGTTTGAGCAGAGGGGAGACGGGGGATTATGGAGGCCCCAAAGCATAGTCAGGGTTAAAGGGAATTAATAGGAAAAGGAAAGAACCCCACACCAATCCAGACGGAAGTGGCTTGGAGGGACGTGATACAGAGCTTGGGGAGGGAGAGCCCTCTGGGCAGTGTGTATGTGCGTGTGTGTATCTATAGATATGTATGTGTACACGTGTTTGATTATATGCATGAATATGTCACTGTGTGTCTCTGTCTGCATGTATTGAGCTAGGCTAAGGGACACACAGATGCGAAATTAAGGGGCACAGATTTCTCAAGTTAAGGAGTGAGGCAGATGGACAGATCGACAAGGGATGGGGGCAGGGAATAAGATAGAGATGGAGATTCAATTCCAGATGGGGCTGGCCATTCAAAGAGTGAGGAAAGACTGGAGGACGACATCAGAACCCTGTGGAGACAGAAGGCCTGAGCTGAAAGTGTTGGCAAGTTCAAAAACAGAAGGGGGTTCATTGAGGGGTGTTGGCCAGAAGAAGGCTTCTGACCAGTGGGGGAAGGGTGGCCAATGAAGCACAGGCTTGGGTTTAGGATAAGAAATATCAAACACAGTTTTAGAGCCAGGGCAGGGTTTCCAGTGTCCAGCTCCCACCAGGCTAAGATGTGTGCAGTTGCTGTCAAGGCCAGGTCTGGGTTGGGTGGTTGTGGTACCTCCCGTTGCCCCGTAGGAAAGCTAATGTCCACCTCAGAGCTTGAAGACAACCTTCTGCCAAGCTTTCAAGTTAGCTAGACACCACGATTTGTGAGTAAGTGCAAGTAACTGAGGCCCCGATTGGAGGCTGAATAGGAAGGAGCCTGCTTCAGTGAGGGGGCAGGGGCAGAAATAGACAGTGGGAGGACCTTGGGGTGTTCTGAACACAGAAGAATCTAGAAAACATGGAGGGGTGTGAGGGATGGAAAGGAGGACCAGGGAGACCTGAAGTGTGGGGAAGACAGAGAATGTAGAAATTATAGAGGTGGGAGGGGCAGGATGTTGAAGGCCAGGATGAACTCGGTGTGTGCAGAACCCAGAAGAATCTAGAAAAGGAGGCTAGGAGGAGGGAAGAACGAGGGAAGAAAATGAAGAGAGAGCCACTACCCTGGAGGATTCGGGGTGAATCTCTAAGTGAGAAATAACTCTACAGGGATTGGGACTGTTTGTCTACACTTCCATTTTTCCATGCTAAAAGAGGCCTCAATCTTATCCCGTGCTGTTTAAACTGTAAGCCCAATAGGCCCCTCTTGGACAGCTCAGAGGCTTGTTCAGGTACACATCCTTTCCCATCAAAGGTATCCAAGGTCTGTCTTTAAACTTCTGGGGGTTCCTCTGCAGCACAGAGGTCACCTTCACCCTGTCCCAGCCATAATTTGTCCGTTGAAGGGTTCCTTCCCCATTTGGCTGCTCTGGGCCCACTTCACTCTGCTCACTTCTTCATGGTGGCCATTTTGTTTTGGCAGCCAGTTTACGTCGGTGGCCATTTTCCCTGGAGCCCAGGTTTACTCCTCCCCTCACATCCAGAAGTTTCTTCTCCTGGCCCCAGCATGTGTCCTTATGGCACCTGTGCCTGTTCCTCATACAGAGGCGGAGACTTTCAAAGCCTCCTCTGACTCAACTCCAGAATTTGACCTTAGAAACCTGCCCACCTACCTAACCCCAGCCAGGCTCATAGTCCTCAGCAACTCCTGCCCCAGGAACGTGTCCTCCCGGCTCATCTTGGGTTCTCTTCTAATTGGGGCCCTCCCCTGCTCAGAGCCCAGACCAGAGACTCACCTCACAATGAGAAGGAAGACACCGCAGAACCAGCCCAGACTCAGTTTCCTGTTGGGCAATCGTTCATTCTCTGTTTCAGGTTCGTCTTCTTGATCAGGGAGGCGGAGTCGTGTAACGATGAAAGTAAAGTTCAGAATCAATGTTTCCCTTTATGGTTGATGAAACCACAGTTGAGAAATCGGTCCAGGAAGCCAAGGCAGGAATCTGTGTGTCCTCCTGACGATGATTATTATAACGTCCGGGATTTATACTTAGTAACGAAGTCGCAATAAACTATTAATGTTTCACGTCGTATTTTCTCGTAAAAGTAATGTGTTGGGTTGTCTTAAGAGATCACGAGGGTTCCGTGGATACACTCCTGGATTCAGAAGCAGAAATTAAACCATAATCACTTGCGCCGGTTGGCGATGCATCAGATTTCTGAAGAACTGTGTCACGTTGTTTCTCAGACCTCTTACATCCAACACGTTGTATACAGCAAGAGCTATTTTGCCTAGTACTAATTCCAGCACAAATCTGATGAGCATAGAGCATAGGTCTAAGACATTCAGGAATTTCTCCATTCCATGTGCCATTAATTTATCTCTTCCCCATTTCAAAAACTTATCTGTGAGAAATGATGCCACCTTACCCACTGCAGCTTTTACGACCAATTTCTTGCCTAAGGAAATAAGGGAAATGTAAGGGAAAGGCATAACGAGTGTCTCTCTTCGCATCAGTCCAAGCTTTCACTTCATACCAGGAAGTGTCCGCTTTACAGGGAGAAGTGCTCCTCCCACAGGAAGCCTTGGCCACTGAAAGTGTAGCAAGCACCAATTGTGATCCAGAATGCTTCCCGCCATCTATTGCTGGTGATCTGACTAATAGAGAGTAAGAGGCAACGGGACTTTCCTACAGTGCAGGAGGAGCATGGAGCAGTTCAAGTACAGGGGTAACCCTTCTTATATATGAAGAGTGAGCACTTGCACCTGTTTTAATACTGTGGAAGGGTCAATATGGGTCCCCAAAGAACCAGCCTTTGTCCCACTGGGAAGGGTGCATCACCGCAGCAGCCTTAACCACCAACATTTTTTAAATTCCCTGTAGAGTTTCACTTTACTTTTGAGGAACACAATCACACAGATGTTGAAAGATATTCTGTCGGGCCGGCCGAGTGGCGCGATGGTTAAGAACTCGCTTGGGATGCCAGAGGGCCCCGGTTCGGATCCCACATATGAGGGCCAGTGACACTGCCCTCCACAGCTAAGATGCTGAACAACAGCTCAACCTGAAGCTGGGCTGCCATGAGTCGCCGGCGACGGCGTAGGCTGCAGTCCCTGTGGCAGTGGGTTGCCATGGGCTACCGTATGTAGCCAGCAGCCAGCGTGAGCGGCCAGCAGCCGCAGTGAGCAGCCGTCCAGAAGCCGGCGACTGATCTGCCTCGCCAGAGAAGAGCGCAATGATGGTGCCAATTTGGGCCAGTGAAGCAACATCCTCCACAACTAGATTGAAGAACAAAAAAGGACAGCAACTTGTCTGTTCCCCTTCCCCCAATTCCCCAGCACTGTTCCCATCCCCCCAATTCCCCAATAAAAAAATCTTTAAAAAAAAAAAGAAAGATATTCTGTCATAGAACTATGTCAGCTTGCTTATTTGTATGACTTTTTAAAAAGCCATTGGCGTTTGCTGTGTAGTGGCCTAGAGATCCTGCCTGCGGTCAGCTGCCCATTGTTCTCTACATGCTCATTCCCCAGTGCCCACTTGGGCTTTCAATTTAGGGCAGTGTATGAGAATTTAGAAGGAAAAAGGCCTGCCTGGGGTCATATGATTGGATTCATGGTTTAGGTATGCACTTACTCTCTGGAGGATTGGCTACCCTCCAGGGATGTAAGGAACAGGATGTGGTGCTCGCCCAAGGTGTTCGAGACTGGGCTGAGCTCCAAGGACTAGTCCTAATCAGTGCCACGGGCTAGCCCCAGCTCCTGGCCAGATCCGGGGCTGGTCTCGTGTATTGCTTACGCATACGCCATTTGGTTCTAAGCCGCCTTTGTTAGAAAACCCTTAAGAAGCCCCAGGAGGCAGAGATGAGCAGCAGCTCTTCCTCAACAGATTCCGGTGCTGAGCTGCCCATGATGCTCTGATTCCGGTGCTGAACTGCCCGTGATCCTTTGATTGCGGTGCTGAATTGGATAAAGGGGCCCTTGTGATATCATGTAACTATTTTTCTATTTCCCTTGCGACTATTTACTTTCTATTTCCCTTAGCTCTTTCCCTTTTATCAATAACCCCTTATCTACCCCAAGCAGCTTGAGGTGGTGTGTCTTGTGTATCGAACCCCAAAACAGAACTCAGTCTGTGCACAGCTATCAATATAGATTAATTATCGATACAGGCAGACACTTGTGTTGTCATCTATCTGATATTTTGTTTCTTTGCAAACTCAGAGTGCTTGTGTTAAGGAGAGTTAAAAAGCAGGACATCAGAGTTGAGAAATAGGTTCTGCCATGTAAGTTGTCTTGCTTGTATACCTGCTCCTGGTAGTTTGAGTATTGGGCTGAATCTTTGATAACCTACCCCAGAGGTTGAGTCTTGAAATCTGAGGAGGGCAGCAGGAATGGCATGGAATCATGGGATTCTGTGCAGAGACAGGATGGGAAATTGTAAAGTCGGGGAGGAGATTGAAACATTGGATGTGATTTAGGGTTAAGGGGATCTGCTGATGCCGTGTAGGAGGGCTTTTGGTGTGCTGCATGAGGCCTAGGATCCTGAGTGCAGAGGAACCTACCATTTGAATGAGTAACAATTAAAATTACTGTGATGAATTTGAGGGTACTGTTTTTCCAGCCTCAGATGGGTTTCAGAAATGCAATACTGATAATGGAGGAAAGGATAAGGTTCTTGAAATCTCACATGGGTGCCCTGACATTGGAGACGAGAGAAAACACCACATGTATAGGCTGACGGGAGACATGAGAGAGCAGCCAAGTGAGAGAGGAAGATGAGCATCCAGTCAGGGGCCAGGCGTCTGGAGAGCGAGGACTGATTGGAGGAATTAAAATACATGACCGCTGATTTGCACTCAGGGCGTTTTGGGAATTGTGTCAGGAAGGGATTTTGAGTGTGAGGCAGTCAGACTAGAGAAGGGATGGGAATGCAGTCTGCTGGAAGGCAGAGAATGCAAGACAGAGGACAAGTAAGCAGTTTCCAGTGTTTTACAGTGTCACCCTCTCACCAGGTTGATATATACAGCTTGCTTTAAAGCATGGTCTGGAGTCAAATATTGTCAGTGTCTCCTGGGAGGGCTGCACAAAAGCAAAATGTCACTCTCTCCTCCCACATCCTCCTCTAGTCTAGTCTACAATCCAGCCATGTCCCAGAGAATTGTGTGTGAGTGTGTAAGGCTGAAGAGGACTTGGACTGGTGGGAGAGTGGCACACGGGTTAGGAATTGAGGTGAAGACCAACTTTGGAGTATGCAGAGCTTTTTCCATTTTTGTTTACTAGTCAGAGTGCACCTTCTGTGAGTCCACAGGTGAGAGCTGTGTGACAGGTCACAGTGATGGAGTGGTAGGTGCCAATGGTCTTGTCCACATACCTCTGTCCAACCCAGGATGTACCACTTCCATTTCTGATGCATGCTGGTCTCCCCACCTGACCTTATGTTAGGGGTGTGAGAGAAGCCAGATCCTAATGAGGATTTCTGGTTACCCAGACATGTTACTTCCGGCGTCTCTCCCAAGGCATAGAAACAGGTCAGGAGCTGTTTTTCTATTGCTGTAGAAGACATGGTCTTGCTTTAGATCCCTAGGAGTCTGCATGTAATTCTCTTATTAGGTCCCACCAAAGACTTGGAAAACACCTTTCTCCCCTTAACATGGATTATATGGAGGTACAAGTACGTGTACAAGTACAGTAACATGTCCTTTACTTGGGGGGTTATGTCCAGCATGGCCGTGACTATTGGAGCCATGAAAGCTTCACAGATGTAGCATATTCTTGAGTGGTCACAGAGACGGAAGGCCCTACAGCCCATGGAACTCTCACCCTTTGCTTAAATTGCTGATCACTAAAACTGTTCCTGTCAGTGGCATCATTCTTACCAATGAATGTCATTGTCCTCCCTGATGTTATTGTTGTCAATCGTCAAGTAAGACACAGGCCATGTGCCTTCCTTACTCAGGTATTCAGAGTACATGTCACTCTGGTTCAGCTGATGTTATTAATTTGTTGTCATGAGTATAACTGCCCCGTATAATGTTCAGCAAAATGTCCAGATTTTTTGGACTACACAGCCAGAGAGTGAGAGACTGTGAACATGTACTCTTGTTGGTCCCATGTACATACACTGTTGCTGAGCCCCTTCCTGGTGAGTTCTGAGAAGAGTGTTTTCAGATGCACAGCTGTGTACCCCATATGCGAGGTTGTGTTAGCAACTGTAGTTAAAATATATTTGTCACAGCCACAACAATTTTGGATTAAATTAGGGTAATTTTGTATAATGTACTGTTATCTGTCATTATCTATCTGGATTTTGAAAACAGTAGACTGATGAGTTAAATGGGGATATGATAGGAACCATAATCCCTGTATCCTTCAGTTTGATTCCGGCCCTGATTTCTGCCATTTGCCCTGGGATGTGATATTTCTTTTAGTGCATTTTCATCAGAGGGAACAGATAGATTTAGAAGTCCCCTCTAGCACCATCTGTTTTCCCTACTATAAACGCTTTTGTTTACAGGTCCAGTACCCACTCTCAAGATTCCCTTAACTGCTCTGTATATCAATTTTTATTATACATTTAGAGCTGGTGGAATGACCGCTGGGTGAGTCCACAGACCCAGTGTGCCCAGTGGGAGATAGATGTGGGCTAGGTATGAATCCTCTAATTTCTTGACTCCTTTATGCCGATATTCTGAACAGTGGATATGGTGGTGCTTTGAGTCCTCGAATATCATGCGGACCTGGGCTCCATGTTCAAGAGCCCTAGAGACATCCCTGTATTCTTCTTTCACAGATGTACAGTTAACCAAATAATGCCTGTGGGTCCCTTCTGAGATAGACTATGGAATCACAAAGGTTTACACTTGTCTTGGTGTTGCACGCACCCTTCTCATGGGCTCCGAGCTTTTATCAGCCAGGAGTCTGTGTGTGAGGATTTCTCAGGTCTTAACTAGGCAGAGGATCATCACTTGGTGTAGGGGTAGATGACCTCAGCTCTCTACTCCTCCATTCTTCATCTGTTGTTTTTTTTTTAAAGCCAGAAATCTAGAGAATTTTTTTCCCCCAAAGATTTTTATTGGCAAATTGGGGGGATGGGAATAGACAAGTTTCTGTGGTTTTGTTCTTCAGTCTATTTGTGGAGGACGTTGTTTCACTGGCCCAAGTTGGCACCATCATTGTATATTTCCCGGGCGAGGCACATCAGTCGCCGGCCTCTGGACGGCCGCTCACGGGGGGCTGCTGGCTGCTCACGCTGGCTGCTGGCTACATACGGTAGCCCATGGCAACCCACTGCAGCAGGGGCTGCAGACTACGCCGTCACCGGTGACTCACAGCAGCCCAGCTCCAGGTTGAGCTGTTGTTCAACATCTTAGCTGTGGAGGGCAGTGTCACTGGCCTTCATATGTGGGATCCGAACCGTCTGGCGTCCCAAGCCAGTTCTTAACCAACGCACCACTCGGCCGGCCCAATCT
>NW_017732174.1:755517-761988 GCF_001890085.2 Hipposideros armiger | reverse complement strand
TTTTTTGTAAAGATATTTAAAATATGAAGATAAAACATTTTGAACTTCTCTTAATACTGTGATAGGAAAAACAATTGCCCACTGAGATATCCTGAAGTTTATTTCCAAAACCTATGGATGTTACATTTCCTGGCAAAAAATACTGCACCTGTCATGAAGTTACAAATAGTGACATGATAAGATGGCTCTGGATCATCTGGGTGGGCCTTCCATGTTACCCCAAGTGTTGTTATGAGAAAGAGGGGGTCAGAGGGAGATTGGACAACATGAGGAAAAGAGCAGATATGACCATGGAGCAGAGGAAGGAAGGCGCATGTGCTGGGGGGACAGGGGCCAAGAATGAGGTCAGCCTCCAGGAGCTGGTAAAGGCAAAAACAGATGCCTCCAGAGAGTGTGAGGGGGGAGTGGGGTCCTGCAGGCACACACCTGATTCCAGCACGGTGATGTCCACTGGGGCATTTGGCCAAAAGGACTGTGAGAGGATGTGGAAGCAGGCTGGATGCTTTATCCACTCAAATGGGTTTTAGGGGGGCCCAGGTAAACCACCTGCTCTTTGCTTTCTTTGTAGTTTCACAATTCAGTGTGCCTGTCCCAAAGAGAGTCCACAACAGGGTACTGGAAAATGGGAAATAAACTCTACCCTCTGGGTTCTATTGGGCTGTCTCCGCGGAGATTGGCCTTGGAGCATAGAGCAGATCCTACAGAGACCTGAGGGCCAGATGGCCTGTGGAAACCAGAGGGCTGCCAAGGGGGGGGGGGGGGGTTGAGGTCTTGAGCAGAGTCCAGGTGGAAATTGTAACAATTGGAGAAGAGGGGGGACAGGAAGGATATGGGGTGTTAGTCCCGGTTTAGGAAGAGGAACATGTAGCAGGACTAAGGAGGAGAGCGGGGCTTCCGGAACAGGCTGATGAGTCAGGTTGTAGGGGGAGGGCAACGGTGGCAGGGAGAGTCACTGGGGACTGAGGACTAGAATCCAGAAGGTTCCAGATGAGCTTTGTGCTCACAGGGATTTTCCCAGGTTCACAGTTGAGGTTGGTTCCCCTGCACATGCAGATTCTGGGGAGAAGGGGTCTGTGTGGGATGAAACTGGTGTCCATTTTCCCAGTCACAGCTCCCGACTCGCCTGTCCAAGCCCTGCCCACCCTATATGCTCCTGGGGTCCATGCTGAGGGCCTCTCCTAGTCAATCTGCTCCTTCCCGCCCGGACCTATCATCCTGTCTGGGCATCAGCACCCCCACGTGCTTGCTGAGCTGCTGACCGTCCACTGGGACTGGAGTGGGACAATAGTGAGGGTTGGGTGTGACCCTCTAGGTCCCTAAGGGTGTCTGTGGCAGTGCTCAGGGATCTTCCTAAGGGGGGAGGGCCCAGGAGGCACTGACAAGGCTGACCACACTGGCTGATAGGACAAGTCTTGACTAGGACAGCCAGGCACCCCCCTTAAATGCTGGGAATTCCCACCCTGGCTTGTTGCCACAAATGAACATCTCCCAGCTTCGTTTCCTGTCATTGCAATATATGGTGTGAAGTCTCGAGAAACCCCCTAGCAGTGTTTAGCACCCCCCTCCTCTTTCCACAGCCACCAAACACACTAGTCTGCCTGTAAAATCTTGGCCTGCTCACCCTTCCCTGACACAGCACTGCCTCAGGCCTGGCCTGTGTGGGGAGCAAAGGCTGACGTGGTTAGTTCTGGTTTAAGGTCAAGAGTAGTAGGAGGACTCTGGAGGGGATCAATTCTGCAGAGAGAAGCTGAGAGCTTCAAGTCTAGTTTGGGGGTGGGGAGACCCACCTGCTGAGGGGAGAGTCACTGGAGCTGGAGGTCGGGGAAAGAGGAGGGAGCCCATAGTGAGGGGAACACTCATAAAGATGGGGGAAGGGAGGAAAACGTGAAGAAACACGGAGGGAGGAGAGGGAGTCCCTAAATGGAGGTAGAGGCAGGGACACGTAGGCATTCTTGCCCAGGGGCGCAGGGCGGTATGGTTTAGGACTCAGTGCTTGGCCCCAGGGGAACCGGCTGAGGCTCTGGGAGAGGGGAGCAGGGTGAGAGNTTTTGTTCTTCAGTCTAGCTGTGGAGGGTGTTGCTTCACTGGCCCATGTTGGTATTATCATTGCGCTCTTCCTAGGTGAGGCAGATCGATTGCCGGCCTCTGGACGGCTGCTCACGGCGGTTCTTGGGAGCTCACATCGGCTGCTGGCTGCTCGTGCTGACTGCCAGCCACACACGATAGCTATGGCAACCCACTGCAACAGGGGCTGCAGCTTACGCCGTCACCAGCGACTCACAGCATCCCAGCTCCAGGTTGAGTTGTTGTTCACCATCTTAGCTGTAGAGGGCAGTGTCACTAGCCCTCCTGTGGGATCCGAACCTGGGCCCAGCTGCTCAGAGCTGGCGTCCCAAGACAGCTCTTAACCAACGCGTCACTCGGCTCGCCCAATTCTTCATCTCTTGATTATGTCTATTAAGTGACTACCTTTCTGGCCTTTCACATCTCTTGCCCCCAAGGACACCATATTCTAGGAACCATCTCCTAGATCTCTGCAGACCCTCTGTACTCTGGTAGTGCTGCCTATTTTGTATTTATGCCCATCTTGCTTCTGATGGCTACGTGCTGGCCTCTGCCATTCCCAGAACCTTTAACCGTGTTGAAATATGGAAGCCCACTCTGGATAAGCACCTCCTGTTTTCAGCCCTAACCTCCGGAGGATGATCTGCACTGGTATCTCAGGGACGCTGGTGTCCCTTCACCAGTGCTGCTCTCACCAGCCCTCCTGAGGATTCCAGTTGGCTGGTGGCTACTTGGCTTATATTGCCAACTCATCCCAGCACGCATACTCTCTGAAGTTCTTGATCCCTGACTCCACTGCAATACTGTGGTGGAATTCAATTCTGACACTAATCGTTCAGAGTAGTGTAGACTCCACTGCTTGAGGGTAAAGTTGTCCACAAAACTATGCTCAAATCAAGCACTATCCCCATGTTTGCAGTTTTCAGCGATCCACACTTCTTACCCACGTGGATTGGGGTTCCCTGGACCCACTTAAGTTGGATTTTTGGTTGAATGACTCATAGAACCCAGGAAAGTGTTATACTTATGATTACAGTTTTCTTATGGAAAAAAGGTATAATTTGTTTTTTAAAATACTTTTTATTTTTCAATTACAGTTAATATACAATATTATACTAGTTTCTGGTGTACACTGCAGTGATTAGTCATTTGTATAACTTATGAACTGATCACTATGATAAATCTAGTACCTATCTGACACCACACATATCTTGACTATATTCATTATCCTGTATAAATATATTGTATTGTACTCTATATCCTGCTGTACTCTATATCCCCATGAGTATTTTATATTTGTATTTCTTAATCCTTTCCCCTTTTTCACCCATTTTCCCAAACTCCCCTTCCATCTGGCAACCATCAAAATGTTCTCTGTATCTATGCGTTTGTTTCTGTTTTGTTTGCTCATTTAATTTGTTCTTCAGATTCCACATATAATTGAACTCATATAGCACTTGTCTTTCTCAGTATAACTTACTCTGTTCAGGACAATACCCTCTAGGTCAATCTATGTTGTTGCAGATGGCAAGATTTCACTTTTTTAAATGGCTGAGTAATATTCCATTTTATAGATGTACACCTCTTCTTTATCACAAAGGTGGCAAAGCCTTCTGGCATTCAGGGTTTGCAAATTCAAAAGCCAAAGATTGCAACAAAAGATCTTGGACTTCTACTTGCGCTATAGCTCTCTGTATAGCAGCCCGGAGCCGTGACAGGAAATCGGTATAGGGTTCTCCAGGGCTTTGCATCAGTTTTGTGAATGCTTGGGAAGTTTTACCCCGGGGCTTCTACTCTAAGCCAGGCTCTTAGGCAACACATCCGTATTTGGATGATCCGAAGATCATCATATTGGGCTTGGGCTTGCAAGTCAATACAAGCCCCGGCTCCCAGAAGTTCTTCTAAAGCGGGGCCAGGCGGATTCCATTGTGCATCAGTTAGAGCTATATTTTCTGCCTCTTCCTTCCACCAGGTTTTGAATTGCTTGTATTGTCCTGGTTCAAGAACAGTTTTAGCCATAGATTCCCAATCTCTGGGGATCAGGCGATATTCAGTAGCATGATTCAGAAGAACGCCCTGAACATAGGTGGAGTGCATTCCATAAGCATTAATAGATTCTTTGAGCATTTTAAGTATTTTCAAATCATGAGGGGTATGTGTCACATTAAGATAGCCCTGGGGAAATTGAGCATTGGGTGGCATTTGCTGTCTGGTAATAGGGAATGCAAAGAAATTCTCACCCGGGAGCGCCTGTGGTTTGGGATTGGAGTCCTCCTCAATTAATAACTTATTCATTTTAGGGGTTAACGGAATTTGAAATTGGAAAGGAGGACCCTCAGAATAACGAGGAACCTCTACTGGTGGGGCGGAGGGCTGTACTGGGAACACCCGCTTAAGGGCTGCTAAGGAAGTATCTTTTCCTTTAGGTTTCTGCAATTGCTGAATCTTAACAGTAATTTTCTGAAGCTTGTTAATCATGTCCGTAATATCCTCCTTATAATCGGTTAAATTCTCCTCTATCTCCTGTATCTCTTCTGGATCACAGGAGTCTGAACCAGAATCATCATCAGCATCTGAAACGACCTCATAGGTACGGGGTTTGTCTAGCTTAGCTTCCTGAGAGGGTGGACTACGCTCAGGGGACTCCTTAGGGAGCGGGGGGCAAGGGTCGGCTGGGCATATCCGATGCCGACTCATATCCCCTCTGTGGGACCTGGACAAGATGTCGCTCCTCATAATCAGACTCAGATTGTAAGGGCTCTAGTGCCCAGGAGATTAAATTACCAAGAGACCGTACTTGCACATTAATAGGATCTCCCTGCTGGTGAGCTCGGCGAAGAGCCCGTACTACTTGCTTCCAAACCTTTAGATTTAACTGATTCTTCCCCGTGGGATGAAACCAATAACAATGCTTCCGAACTACCCGGAACAATTCCTGAAAAGCTCTCTTAGACACCTCTACCCCTGAACTCTGGAGGAGATTACGAAGAAGCCGTATATACTGGCTTTCAGTTGACGGGGAATTCCCCATGACTCTGTTCCGAAAATCCCGGAGGTTTTGCTTTCCCTCTAGCGTACTATTCCCCTCCGGTCCTGTGCGGACCCTGTACTCACCTTCAAGTCCCTGTTCGGGCGCCAAATGTTGTGGGTGGTCTCTGTCAGGGACCAGGGATGAGACAAGCACACAGGATGCAAGTTCAAGATGAAGGAACAGAGGGCTACCGCTCGCTCAGGCAAGTAGCAACCACTCTGCTGTCCCCATCGTTTTTATTGTGCTGTGTACAAAGAAATGCATGACTGAATCTACAAGGCCAGAACGATAACAATGTTTACAAAAGACAGCTGTGTTCTTCTTTAAGCTCCAAGAATAGCTAATCTTGGTCTTTTTAACCCATAAGGAAAGGAAGTTCATGTTCCAAGAACACTCAGTACTGTTTGCAGTCTTGAGCTAGACATGTCCCGTTTGCAGGACACATCCTCATCTTGGCAAGCCATCCACTTCCATGCCCTCAGTTATCCTCTATAGATATGAAGTTATTGCCAGTTAATTATTCATATTTTTCTTTTTCATAATTCAGCTTTCTCTTTTATTCAGGATACTTAAACTTATGCCTTCATTTCTATGGGCAGAAACTAGTAACAGGGGTGGGCAGGAGAGCGAAGAACTAGCGCTGAGCATCTGCTCTGTAACAGGTACAATGCCAGAGAGGGTCTCTCTCTATACTTTGTCCAATGTAATCTCTAAAGCTACACTTGACATGTGTGTCGTGTTATATCTTTTCTAGAGGAAAGCCACACTCAGAGGGATCTGGAAAGTTGCAGCAGAGCTGGATTGGAACCTCAGGCCACCTGACAGGTCAGCCCGTGTTGTCTTTTATTCCCACTTGATCAGGACAAGGTACTTGTAATATGGCAAAAGTCACCCTGTTGGGACTTTTTCTAATTTCTCTTTTACAATGGTTGCACTCTGTTCACTTCAGAGTCAAGGGCATTGACCAAAGTACATTTCTAATTAGAGTGTCATTTTCATGTAATTTACTAGTTAGCTCAGCACTAGGCAACGAATACTCCGAAATTAATCCTACAAATATTAATCATCATCCCTGGTGTTCAGTATATTTGGATTATCAAATTCATTCTTTCAGGTCACCAGTTGTGCTTCTGTTTGCTTGGCACACGCATGTTGGAAGACCACCCTTTTCTTTTCTTGCCATCACCCTGTTAGATCTCTAAGCTTTACACTGTAACAGCGATTTGAGATGATGCCAAAGAGAAGCAACTCGTCCCCTAAAGAGAGACCATCATGAGCATTACAAACAGTATGAAGTTTCTTGGGACTGCCAAGATCCTGGGTCTCTCTCGTTTTTTTGTTGTTTTCTTTTAAGATTTTTATTGGGGAATTGGGGG
>NW_017732174.1:744913-751881 GCF_001890085.2 Hipposideros armiger | reverse complement strand
AAATCATAGGAAAGTCTACATAAATCCAGATTCCAGTGCTAAACACATGGATGGGGTCAGCTATCACCATTCCCTACGCGCTAACCCTCAAAAAGTGACATAAAAAATGTACTAGAAAAATAAAACATGCATCACAATTACTGATATATTTTAAATGGTTGTTTGCAATACAGGAACATTTTAGCATATTGTGTAAGTTTTTATAATGATGCAAGAGTGCCCTTCTGGCAATAGACTATCTACAATTTGTGACCTGGTAGGAATTATTACTATCTCCTCTTCCTAAATCTCAAATACAAAACTAGAGGCAGCTCCCAGGCCCTCCTCCAGACCCTACTGCCTCCCAGCAGAAGGAAGAAGAGCTGAGTCCTAAGTTCCCCTGCTCCTCAACACAGCAGAGGGGACACCCCCAGGCGTGTCACTGCACCCAGATGTCCCCCACCCATAACAGATGCTTAAGAAATATGTGTGAAATGGATGACAGAAACCACACAACAAAAGCTTGTCACCCCGAGTGACATCTGGAGGTCAGATCATGTTCCTTATAGACACAGGGGCACTGGTGTCAGAATGGGCGGCAGTAAGCAAGTAACTGCGGCTATCCCAGGGACAGCTTCTACCGCTCTTACAGTCAGGAGGAAGGACAGGGACCTCCTAACAGTGAGGGGCTGGGCCTCCATTTGTCCCTAGAAAACCACAGCCCTCCTCATCTCTACCTAGTGAGTGACATCTCCTCTGGAGAGGTGAACTTGGTAGCAGCCTGAGTCCTTCCTCTTCTCACAGAGCCGTGACCTGGACCAAGCTTTGGATCCTCAACCCCCGGTGGAGACACCACCAGGGGAGAAGGGAGCCCACCCTGACCTCAAAGGAAGTCAAGAAATCTCCACATTCCCTGGGTCCCTGATATGGGGGCATCTGGTTATGGTTCCTGAAGACATATCACCAGCCTATGGTGTCCTGGGGAACAAAGTGAACTTGCTCTGCAGGATAGGACGGGAGAACCCAGGATTTGTGGCTGTTTGCATCACAGAGAGGCTGAGGGCACCACGGGGACCTCCTCCCCCCTGTAGAGGAACCCATGGAGTTCTCTGACTGAGTCTCCATGAGGAGCTGCTCCAGCTCCTGGGCCCTGTGGGGAGGCCTAGAGCAAATGACAGACAGGGTCACAGGTGACTTGGAGACAATGCTCCAGTGTGTGATGAGGAACACACATACTAGCCATTATGGGGATCATGCCCTCTGGCCCGTGCCCTCTCCTGAAAACCCTAAGAGACCCCTTTCTGGGCTCCTCCTTTGAAACCTTGGAAACCCGAATCTCTTTCTGAAGCAGCACATTCCCCTGGAGGACTGTTCCCTTCACCCTGGATCAGGAGTCCTCTGGACAATGCCCATCCTCTCCCCAGGCTCACCCAGCACTGACATGGAGTCAGGAGGCCTGAGACCCTCAATGACCAGGACTGGGGCTAAATGGCCCCTCAGTCTGGAGGTGTGGGCCCACCTCTGCCCAGGGCTCAGGCTCAGCTCACACTCTCTGGAGCCTGGTCAGCATGTCTGCTGCAGCCCCTGACATCGGGCGCAGGTCTCCTTGTGCCCTCCAGGGGGCAACACTGAGACACACAGACAACACAGGAAATTAACACATTTGGCAATGGAGATGGAAAAGGAGCCTGATTTCCATCCCACAAGCCCTTCTGGGCCCCTCCCACATGCCTGCTCTGTCCCACCTACTCCTTCTAGGAGCCTAGGAACACCTACCTGCTCTGTTAGGGGTCCCTGTGCTGCTCCCCACCCTCTGCCTGGCACCACCTATGGGGAAGGCAGGGTGACCACAGGAAAGTCCCCAGGCAGAGTACAGAGCCTGGCCCAATGGTCATGGAGCACGTGGGCAGGCTCTGAGCCACAGCTCAGCCTACACACATGGAGACGGAGGGTCTCCCTGAAACCTTCCCCCGAGGACCAGGGAGCCCACAGGCACCCGACCACCCACCACTGTCCTCTCTTCCCAGGACACACAGGACACCTTCCCCTTCACACCTGGGAACAGCAGGTCCTTCTGAGACACCTGATACTGGGTCTCTGTTCCTGGAAGCAGAGGCCAGCTTGTTGACACCTGGAGATAGAAGGTAGGTCCCCTCACCAGTCATCAGGCAGCTCACCCCTTTCTCACTCCCATAGTCATCTCTGTGACCTTCCTGCTGGGAGGAAATCCAACCTTCCCAGAGCTTTGAAAACATGGGAAGACCCTGGTGTGCATCTGGGTTTCTGGGTCACAAATGGAAATAATTCCCTATTTGGGGTGACCCCTGGGGCTCTTGTGTGGTGCTGACAGACCCAAGGCCAGGACACAACGGAGGCTAATGCTAGGGTGGGTAAGTGGGTCATCCTCTTAGGGGTCAGGGATCCCCATCAGCCATGCCATTCAAAGTGTTCTCCACAAACCAGTATGATCAGCGTCCCCTGAGAGCTTGTTAGATGCAGACTGTCTAGTCTACTACACACTACCCAGTCAGAATCTGCATTTGCGCACAGGAGAGGGGGAGGGGCTGCTCCACACCACTTCACAGGGTCTCATCCTGTGTATCCACATTAGCTGGGTAGCTGCTGAAATAGCATTTCTAAGGTGTGACCTGGGCATCACAATCTTGATAAAGTTCCACATGTGATTCCAAGAACAGCGGGAGTGACATCTCTGTGACAAGAGTTCTTGATGTAGCCCAGCCTATACTGCCCAATGTCCCTGGAACCATCTCCCTCTCCAATGACTTGGGCTCTGGAGTTGGTCTGGGTCAACAGTCCATGCTGTCACACCCTCCAATGTGAGGTTCTTCCCTGGGAACCCTAATGTCTGTCCCAGGAGCTTCACTCTGAGCAAAACTAAAAAGTATTTGAGGGTGGAGGTTGGTGCAGTGAAAACACATGCATTTGTCTCAGGTGAGAGGAAAGTCTACAATGAGCTCAAGGAAGAGCGTGAGTGCCCTCTAGTGGGTTGTTACTGCTGGAAGATCAGCACAAAGGGGCAGGAGACATGAGCTATGACCGCTTACCTTGGACAAAGGGCACATTCAGGGTCACAAGGACAGGAATTGTAGATGCAAAGAAAAGAGGGACTGGAGGTAGGGGCAAGGTTAAGAGAGATGAGAAACAGCAGGGTGAAGGGGAGCCTCCTGGGAACACTGAAGGAAGGGCACACAGCAGGGCTCTCAGTCTTCTCAGCATTGACATTTGGGGCTAGTAATTCTTATGGGGGAGTTTGGAAGGGCTTGTCTTACATGCCATAAAAAGATTAGCACCATCCCAAGGTCTCTACCTACTAGATTCCAATAGAACTCAGCACCCCCTATGTAAGGAACATTTTCTCTGACATCGCTGTATGTCCTGAGGAAAGGGAAAAGGAGATTGTACAACCACCCCCTGGTTGAGAACCACTGATCTACACTAATCTCTAATATCGTCTAACCAATTGAAACCCTGTCAGTGTGTGAATAAGAGAAGAAACAGACATCTTTAATATCTAAGAAAAATTAATTTTAATCTATCAAAAGGTGATTCATCAGTTGAAGGCATATTTAGGGGTGATTGATGGCTGCCTGTAGCTCACCAGCTGGAAGACTAGGTTTTCAAAGGGTGTGACCACAGCCCTGGGCCTCTCTCTGAACCACAAGAGCCTTTCATGCTCCCTCATTAAGGGGGAGAGGATCTCTGTAGTGTCCTCACCATTCATCCCTCCATCTCTAGACTCTGGAGAGAATTTTTTGTCCTCTCTGGGATGTGATTCTTAAACTATTGACCTCTACTTCTGGCCTTCGTCCATCCCAACATTGTCACAGGCCCAGCAGGTGCATTCTGCATGTGATTTTGAAGGAAAAGTTCTCAAAAACAGTGGCCCTCACCACCTTGAACTGACCTCCACCTTCAGTGCCCTCATCATTACCCAGCAGCACTTGGACACTTATGTTTTTGGTAGTCAGATGCTTTCCAACCCTCGGGGATTGTGTGCCTCTCTACTCTGTGTATTGGGATGACTGATAGAAACGGACAGAGTTAAACCGCATGCGTGTTTACAGAAGATGATCTATATGAACTGATAAAAGCTTAAAATCATAGGAGAGTCTACATAAAATCCATATTCCTATACTAAAACATGGATAGGATTGGCTTTCACAGTTTCTTAAGAGATAAACCTCAAAAAATGACATCAACAGTGAACTAAAAAAATAAAACATGCATCACAGTTACTGATAAATTTAAATGGTTGTTTTCCTTAAAAATACATACCAGGGTTGGTGTTCCCAGGGGGGAACAGGGCTGTGGCGGGTGCAGGGCCTGAACAGAGGCGGTAGCTAAAGGCCCCGCAGTGACAGCATGGGTGAAGGGGAGAGAGGCGGGGGAGACCTTGGGCTGCTTTGGTCGATGGGTAGGTCTGAGGGGCTGATGGGCTGGAGTCCTAAGTCCAGGCCAGGGATCTCACCCATGGTTGGTGTTCCCGAACCCACAGTGCAGCTGGCCTTGTCCTCACCATGAGGCCGCAGCAGGTGCCGTTTTCCTGGTAGGTGTTCATTCAGCGAGACCACCACAGTGGCACATGCTGCCCGTTCCAGACCAAGTTCCCTGCAGAGCTGGAAAATCAGATTGATAAGCAGCAATTTGAAGAAACAGTTCCAACTCTAAATAACCTTTATGCAGAAGCAGAGAAGCTTGGGGGTCAATCATATCTCAGAAGTTGTTTGGCTTGTTTAACAGCATACACCATATTTTTGTGCATGGAAACTCATTAGGAGAAGGTTCTGAAAGGCTCCAAATACACTGAAGAGCAGAATGAGAAGCTACATCCCGCCCTACCCCCACCCCGAACCCCAGGTCTCCTCCTGACAGAGCCCGTTGAGAGAGGACTTAGAGTTATTGAAATTACTATTTATGAAGACAAAGGCATGAGCAGTGGAAGATAAGCCATAGAATTAAAGATGCCAGCTCCAGCGGGGACCCTTCATCTGTCCACTGGCCAAAGGCAGAGTGTCCCCCACCTCCTCTCCACAGAGTCATTCCTCTGTACGTGCTACCAGAACCATTTACTCCAAGGACTAACTTTCTAAAATTTGACATCTGGTGTGACCTCTACTCACTCAGCATCCACTTTGTGCTTCCAAATTGTGTAGAACCCTGTAAACTTTTTATTAGTTTCTGAGAAAACACAATGAAGTATTGCACGTTTTCTTTTGATTTTATTCAAAGCCATGAATAAAATGTGCAGTCAGCCCAACACAAAGTTTCTTATCTGCCACCAGTACCACTGGTTCTCTTCATTCCTTGGGCCAGCTTCCCAGGTGGCTATAGACTTCAAAGCGGTATGTTAACCAGTGTTCAGTCTTATTCCCCCAGATTAATAAAATGTTTTTCTCCAGGATTTTGGTGAAGGGTAGGTTGTGTCTGTGGTTTTGCTAATGCATCTCCCAGCTTTCCAAGAACTACCAGTTTTGCCATGACTCAGAGTTTTAAAGATCTATTTCTTCTGTTCAGTTTCTCAAACTGAAGCTCATTGGAAAGATAATGTATAATGTTGTTTGTTTTGTTATAGCAATTATTCCTAATTAAAGCAATATTAAATGCAATTTCCAGTTTAAAAAAAAAGAACATTCCAGTGCATTGTATTCTTTTCTTTTTTAATATTTTATTGGGGAATTGGGGAAGGGAACATTGTGTTTTTTCAGGACCCATCAGCTCCAAGTCAAGTTGCTGTCCTTCAATCTTAGTTGTGGAGGGTGCAAGCTCAGCTCCAAGTCCCGTCGCCGCTTTCAATCTAGTTGCAGGGGAGCGCAGCCCACCATCCCATGTAGGAGTCAGACCAGCAACCTTGTTGTTAAGAGCATGGATTCTCACCAGCTGAGCCATCCAGCTGCCCGTTGGCAGCTCAGTGGCAGCTCAGCTCGGGTGCAGCTCACTGGCCCATGTGGGAATCGAACCAGCGACTCTGTTGCTCAGAGCTCACGCTCTTAGCCAACTGCGCCACCGGGCCAGCCCCCATTATTTTATTTTTACAATGATGTAAGAGTGCCCTTCTGTAGATAGGCTTTCTACAGTTTTGTGACCTGGTAGGAATTAATAACCTTTTCCCCCTTAAATCTCAAATACATAACTAGAGGCAACTCCTGGGCGCTAACCCAGTTCCCACCACCTCACACCAGTTGCAGAAAGAGCTGAGGCCTGAGCTCCCCTGGTCCTCAAGACAGCAGGGGCACCCCTGGGGCTGTCTCTACACTCTGATGTCCCCATGTCGGCGGGGTGCTGATTGGCAGGTGGGGACCCAAGGCCTGAGAGTCCAGTGGCTCTTTGTGGCTCAATTATGACCAGCCAGCAGCGCCCCCATATGTCAGAAAGCTCCCAAAACCGAGTCCCTACAGGAAAGCACTGACCTGCCAACAGGCACTCAGATTTCACTCTATTTCCTGGGCGTAACTGAGCATCCTGAGCATAGGGTTCACCTGGGATGCAGACCATACGCCAGTCCCTGCAAGTGGCGGTCACCAAGTCTTGGAGGTGCTTTCCTACAAGGTGGCCTGGATCTCATCACCCAGCCCTTCTTTCTGACTCCAGGAGGGTTACGTGATGCCCACAGCTTGGTCCATGGGCACCTTGAGTGCCCAGACCCCATGCCGGGGAAGTGTTGCTGAGCTCTGCCAGCAGGGCAAGGAGAGAGTGAGAGGTTGACCAGGAACCCTCAGTGAGAGCAGGAGGCAGAGCCAGGACCCGGGCATCAACGATTAACCCTTGATGATAGATGGGGAGGTCCCTTTCTTGTGCCCAGTGTGGGACCCTGAACAGAAGCCTCCCTCTAGTCACTATGTCTGGGAGAAGGAGACTAAAAAAAGACCAGATAGGGCCGGCCGAGTGGCGCAATGGTTAAGAACTGGCTTGGGATGCCAGAGGGCCCCGGTTCGGATCCCACATATGAGGGCCAGTGACACTGCCCTCCA
>NW_017732174.1:736377-740747 GCF_001890085.2 Hipposideros armiger | reverse complement strand
CTGCAGCAGGGAGGCCTCAATGAGAAAGGATTGCTGGAAAGGCCGCTCATTTCTATTCTACTTGAGAACGACGCAATGAGCGAGAAGGTCATTATAGGGATAACCCGATTCTGCTCAAATTTTAAATCGTGAACCCATTACACGTGTCTGGACATTAGTTCTTGGCACATCCCTACACTCTCCACATGGCCTATTGCTGCACCCAGAGGGTGTCCTCAGGGAGGCTGAGCCTGCTCCCGCCTCTCAGGGAATCTCCCTGCTCCCTGAGGCCAGGCCACTGACTTGCCAACAACACGGAGGGGACGTTTCATGATTAACTTCTGACCCTGGGCGCCTCATCTTGGAAACACCTCCATTACCCAGCCTGGAGCACCCAAGCACAGCATCCTGCTCCCTAAGCCCCAGCTGAGCCAACCTTCCTCTCCAGGCACCAGGGCTGAGCTGACACCCTGGGCTACTCTCCCTGCTCCTCCAGGTAGAGCACAGTCCTGATGTCAGAGGCCTCTGTCCTCTGCCCATCTGTCACAGCAGAGGGAATGGTCCTTACTGGGACAGATGGGGCATGGAGATGACTCTTCCAGAGTAGAACCCAACACCTGAAGATTCCTCCATCTGTCTGTGACCCCCAGAGCAAGCTAAAAGACTGGAGCTCTCAGAGTCACCCCCATCTTCCTCATTCTCATGCAGGCCCCATTCACAGAAGCAACTCTGACCCTGCAGACTCAGCCCCGCCTTTTCCAGGAGTTCAGGTCCAGTCTGGCCACTCAGGCTCCCCAGTGTGAGGTCAACCTCTGTGCTCTTATCTTTATCACTTGTTTCCTTCTGCCTTGAGTTGGGTTCATTTTGCTCGCAGTTTTCTAGTTTCCTGTGGACGGACCTTCAATTATTGGTTTGAGGTATTTCCTCTCTTCTAATGTAAGCATTTAGTGGTATCAGTTCCCCTCTCAGCACTGCATAAGCTGCATCCAACTAAGGGTGGGTTTTTTATTTCTTTCATTTTTATTTAGTGTATTTAATTCTGCATTTTTCATAATTTCCTCTGAGACTCTTCTTTGACACATTGATTATTTAGAAACAATAACCAGTTGTTTACGTAATCAGTTGTTTACTTTCCAAATGTTTTTAGAGATTTTCCTGTTGTCTGTTATTGATTTCTAGTTTGACTCTATTATTGTCTGAGAACATACCCTGTTTGATTTCAGTTACTTAAATTTGGTTAGATTTTAGATACAACACCAAGCACAAGTGACAAAAAAGGATGAATTGTGTATTCCTTCTTTTGGCCATTCTTTAAGAGTAGGTCAGCTAGCAACACACTCTCATAGTCTTCCTTCATCAGAGAATTTCCTTATTTTCCCTTCACTCCTGAAAGATAATTTTGCCAGATACAGAATTCAGAGTTGACAGTTCTTTTCTCTCAGCACTTGGAAAATATTGTGCCACTTTCTTCTGGTCTCTATGATTTTAGATTCAAAATTTACTGTCATTTAAATTAGTGTTTCTTAATAGGTAATGGGTTATATTTCTCTGGTTGTTACTAAAGATTTTTTTTCCTTGTCTTTAGTTTGCAGAAGTTTGCTATGTGTCTTAGGTTGGATTTGTTTGTGTTTATCCTGTTTGGTGTGCACTCACCTTGTTGAGCCATCATTTCTTCAAACTCTTTTTCAGAGCACATTTGTTTCTTTTTTTCCATCTACCTCTGGAACTCCGGTGGTACAAATGTTAGCTCCTTTTGTTATTGTCTCACAGATCGCTAGAACTCTGTTCATGTTCTTTCAGTCTATTTTCTCTCTATTTTCCTGAAGGAGTAGATTCTATTGATCTGTCTTCAAGTTCATTGATTTTTTTTAAATGGGGAAGTGGCACCTTAAGTTTTAGAAGTACACACAGAAGTGTTTACAAAAAATATCTTATGATTTCTGATATTTAAGCCAGTAGGTGGAGGAGAAGGAGGATAGATATATCAAGGTTTGTGAGGAGTTGATATTTTTGAAGCTGTGGATGGGTCCACGGGGTTCACTATACCATTTTCTCTAGTATAATAAACTGGAGTTCATTTGTGTGTGTTTGTATACAAATTCTCTTTGTATATACTAGAAATTTTTCATATGAAAAGTTTTTAAAGGAAAAATACCCAGCCCAGAAGTTTTTATCAGTGAGCTCTACAGAACTTTCAAGAAAGACCATCTCAATCTTATACAAATTTTTCCATAGGATAGAAAAATGGAATATTCCCTCAACTCATTCTGTTGTTAATATTATATTTACCTTAACCTTGAAATCAGAACCAAGAAAAAAGTTACAAAAGAGGAAAGTGTCAGGCAAGTCACACTCCTGCACAGAGATACAAAAATCCTAAACAAAATATTAGCAAATTAAATCCAGCAGCATAAAAAAAGATGATGAACCATGAGTAAGTTCTGTTTGTCCCAGGAAAGCAAAGGAGATTTAACGTTAAAAATATATTGAGGGAAGCGGGCAGTGATGTAGAATATTTCTTGTGCCGGGGTCGTGGTCTCGTCAAGCCGAAGAATGAAGACATGGACCAGAGAGGTAGAGTTTGTAGAAGAGGATAGTTTTATTAAAGCAAGAGAAAGGTTACAGCTCCCAAGCAGGAGAGTGTACCCGGAAAATGGGATGTGCACTAGTTAGGGTAAAAGGCTTGAGTTTTATACTTTTCTTTCTGCCTAATAGGGGGAATGCTGAAATACTGGTGCCCGTTATTAAGGTGTTTATCAGATTTGTTCTGTTGCTCAGCCTTGGGAATGCCTTTCCTAATGTCCTGTAAAATGGCTTTGTTGCTCTGGGGCATGATTGATGTCTCTGTTCCAGTATGAGGGAATTACCCTATAATTTTTTGGTATGTTTTATTTATTTATTTATTTTTATTGTGAAATAAACATTTTTTAAAATTAGTTTCAGCTGTACAACACAGTGCAATAGTTATACTTTTTACCCGTCAAAGAGACAACCCCTCTCCCCCTACCTTATAATTTTGAAAGAAATGGCTAGCTTAAGGAATGGCCAGTTTTTTCCCTTATCTTTGTTCAGTCTACCAGGGAATTCCTGACTACTGGATATTATACTACCTAACCTGTCTTAGCAGGAGCTTCTAGCGTGCCAGCAATGTTTTGTATCCGGATCTAGCTTCCAGATACATGGGTTTGTTTATTTTTTGAAAAGTCATTAAGCAATACACTTATTATTTATATACCTTTCTATATGTAAGTAATACATCAAATCTAAAGTTTAAAAAAATATACATCAGGCTGGCCAAGTGGCTCATTGGTCAAGAGTTGCCTTGGGAGTGCAAGCTCTGAGAAGCAGAGCCGCCAGTTCAGATCCCACATGGACCAGGGACGCTGTGCCCTCTACAGCTAAGATGGTGAACAACAGCTCAACCTGGAGCTGGGCTGCCGAGAGTAGCCGGTGACGGCGTAGGCTGCAGTGGGGCTGCAGTGGGCTGCCATAAGCTACCGTGAGTGGCTGGCAGCCAGTGTGAGCGGCTGACAGCTGGTGTGAGCTGCCAAGAGCCACCATGAGCAGCCGTCCAATGGCCAGCGACCAATCTCCCTCAGCTGGGAAGAGCGCAATGATCACAATACCAACATGGGCTAGTGAAGCAACATCCTCCACAACTAGACTGAAGGACAAAAGGACAGCAACTTGTCTGTTCCCCTTCCCCAATTCCCCAATAATAATCTTTTTAAAAAATTAAAAATATACATCATTTGCTACTGTAGACAAAAAAACATCCAACCACAGAGAAAACTTATAATAGTTCATTTGAGCCAAACTGACAATTGCTGAGAAGCAAAATCTCAATGAATTGAGAAAATGCTCCCCAAAATGCCGATTTGCAGGTTATTTGATACATAGAATCAAAGGAGGAGGGTTACATGAAATCCATTGGTGGTAGATTAAGGGGGTCAAGAAAGCAAATGGGGAAATCTCTGGGATTGGATAAAAGTAAATAGGAGAGACAGATACTTCTTTTATAGGTGGGTACAAAATAGTTAATAGTTCCTTTTTACAGCACATAGAGATGGTAATCAGGAGACAAGAATAACAATGAGGGGTTCTGTAGTTTCCTGCTCTGGTCCAGAAAAAGGGATTCCTGACATTCCTAGGATGTTATTTTAGGTGCAAAAAGACAATAGACAGGCTCACTTAAGGTAAAGATTGACCTTATTGAGGAAACTTCAGGCTGAAGATGTGACTTTCTGCCATGGCCTACCTTAGTTAGGATTTTTTTTTTTAAGATTTTATTGGGGAATTGGGGGAGGGGAACAAAGCTGGGGAATGGGGGGGGGCACAAGTTGCTGTCCTTTTGTTCTTCAGTCTAGTTGTGGAGGGCGTTGCTTCATTGG
>NW_017732174.1:733037-734508 GCF_001890085.2 Hipposideros armiger | reverse complement strand
AGGATATGTGGATCAACAAGAATTCTTTACTTTCTCACCAATAATATATAATTTTTACAACCACTTTGGAAAACAATTTTGCACTGTCTTCCAAAGCTGAACAAACATGCAGCCCAGCAATTCTGCTCCTAGGTGTGAACCCAGGAGAAACGCTGACACACAAGTACAAGGGGATATATCCAAGAATACTCAGAACAGCAATGGCCATAAGTATCAAAAAACTGGGGGGCTCAGGGAATCCAAGCATAATTAACAGGAACTGTATTGCGATACAATGCAATGGGATGTCATACATCCATGAAAATGAAAGAACAAAACCATACACTGGGACATGGATGAATATTAGAAATATGATGAGTTTTTAAAAGCAAGTTTCAAGAAACTATATATACTATGATAAATTTTTACATAGATCAAAAGCAAGCCAATCTAAACAACATTTGTTGTTCAAACACATTATACATATGTGATCAAAGTACATAAAAACCCAAGCCAAGTAAAATGTGAGGTGGTCATTACTTCATGGGAAGAGGCAAACAGAAAAGTGGGGAAGAAATATACAGGGAAGATGCAAGGTACTCCTGCTATCTTATTTCTTAGGTTGAGTGATACGTTTGTGGGGTTAGTTAAGTCACACTCCATAGCCAATATTTTTGTTACCTGTAATCTTTTGTACATAGTAAATATGCCCTATCTCTGGTATCACAATTAGGACCATCCATTTGGGACACCTAAACATGCCACCTGTGATTTTCTAATTCCCTTTAAAGGTTATTGATGTCCTCACTACCTTGGCTAGTGAGATTCAGAGAAATTAAGAGAAATATGCCTTGGCCCACCCAGGCCTCAACTCAGCCTTCTAAAATTATCTACCAGCACAACTGGTTGGAAATATAGGGTGGGTGAAGCCCACTGATAAAACTTGCCCACGAAACCTTCCCTCTGTGACCTAACAGCCTCTTGCCACAGGCTCTGTGGTCGCTACTCAGATCTAGTCCATTTACCATGACCTTTGGCTTTCAAACCATCCTTTCAAAACCTGTCCATAGAATTGAGGTCTACATGCCAGTCCCACTTCTGAGGCCAACTACAGGCACCTGTGCTTCAGATCCCATTTGCCCAAGCTATTAACAAAGGTGGGCTCTGGGGACTCAGGTAGAGTCTGTTTCTTTACCTGTATAGCGGAAATACAGAAGTGACTATATCTATTTAATAAGGTTGTAGAAAGAAAGAATGAGGTAATGCACAGAATATACTTAACCTACAGGAAAAGCACCCTTAGAATCTGTTTTCCCACTTCATGAGACAGCGGAGAGAATTAAACTGAGATCAGGCAAGTAAATGGCCTAGGGCTGAGATTCTCCCTTTTCTATTCCCCACACCTAGGTACACACACACACCGCCACCACCACCACCACCTAACTTGAAGGAGTTGAATTCCAAGGTAATGTATCTGCTGCCCTCTTGTGGC
>NW_017732174.1:718345-732887 GCF_001890085.2 Hipposideros armiger | reverse complement strand
AGAAAGAATGAGGTAATGCACAGAATATACTTAACCTACAGGAAAAGCACCCTTAGAATCTGTTTTCCCACTTCATGAGACAGCGGAGAGAATTAAACTGAGATCAGGCAAGTAAATGGCCTAGGGCTGAGATTCTCCCTTTTCTATTCCCCACACCTAGGTACACACACACACCGCCACCACCACCACCACCTAACTTGAAGGAGTTGAATTCCAAGGTAATGTATCTGCTGCCCTCTTGTGGCAAGATAGAGGAATTACACTGCCCTTTCCCAGGAGCTTGGAACCTGAACTTTGGATGGAAAGGAACCACCCTCAGCACTGCTTTTTCCTCTTTCCTCTTTATTTGACAACTTACACAAAGAAACAACTACTGGGCAAAGGAAAGCAGCTCAGGTCTCCAGATGTCTCAATAAAATTTCCTCAGCAGGAACAGAGATCTGCAGGGGTGGCAAGAAGGATTCTACTCTGGACAAATAATTTAACCTCCTAGAGCCAGTTTCTTCCTTGCAAAATAGGGATAAGACCTGACTCACTGAGGTCTCGTGAGGATTTAAATGGTGTCCTAATACTAGTACAGTAAATGACACATACTGAGTAGATGCTCAATAAGTGATCATATTTTAAAATCGCCCTCATGAGACTCAGCTCTAATTCATTTGGACCTTCATTTTACAGGGGAGGACTCTGAGGCCCAGAAAAAAGGAGAGGTTTGGCCAGGCTCTCTAAGTCAATGGCTGAACCCAGGCTAGCACTCAGGTCCCCAGAGGAAGTGGGAGGAAAAGAGGAGTGTTTGTCTTGGAGCTAAAGTGTGTTCTCTGGTTGCCCTGGAACCCGCGCTGGGGTGACTCCGGGCAGAGGAAATACGGACTTGGTGTGAGAGTTAGATAAGGAGGTAGTTATATCTCAATGCAGTTGAACACATGGTAACTTTTTATTTTTCTAATTATAAAGGGATTAGATGTAATTTAAGACATTTAATAACGTTTTGTGAACAGGTTTCTGTTTTTTAAAGATGAGCTACTTGGCTGCCATATGAGAGGCCTGCCCCCAAGTAAGTTGTTTACGGTCTGTGGGAATTGGCTAGACAATCAAAGGAAAATGTGTTAAAAATAACTCAGAACCAGATCACTACTTCATTTTAAATTTTCAGATCAACTGGTCATATCATTACAAATACTACCTTTTTTATTAAAAGTAACAGACCAAAATCATTACATATATATAAAACACCAATGGTACAACATTGAGATACTTTTAAAAATTTAAACCAAAACAGGCAGATACAGTTTTATAAATAATAAACTAAAAGAAACAAGTACTATTCACTGTAAAATATATAGTTGAACAACTACATATATATGTCTATATCTATATTTGTAATATATATAGATATAGATATAGATATAGATGATATACACACACACACATATATATATGTTCAATACAGATCATGCCTTTGCTGATTGAAAATGCACAGGGACAGATCAGTCTGAAAAACGGCAGCCATTTGTGTAGACATATTTTAGCATATGAGTTAAAAAATGATGGGAATAAAGTTAAAACAAATAAAAATGGCTATTAACAATTAAATAAATATGGGCTGGCTGAGTGGCTCAGTTGGTTAAGAGCTTGCTCAATAGTGCGAGCTCTGAGCAGCAAGGTTGCCGGTTCGAATCCCACATGGGCCAGTGAGCTGTGCCCAAGCTGAGCTGCCGCTGAACTGCCAACAGGTGGCAGGATGGCTCAGTTGGTGAGAGCACGAGCTCCTAACAACAAGGTTGCTGGTTCGACTCCCGCATGGAATGGTGGCTACGCCCACCCTCAACTAAGACTAAACTCGGCACCTTGAGCTAAGCTGCCAGGATGGCTCCGTGAACAGAGAGTGCACTCTTAACAATGAAGCTGCTGGTTTGACTTCCTCATGGGATGGTGGCTACACTCACCCGCAACTAATTGAACACAGCACCTTGAGCTGAGCGGCGCAACTGGACTTAAAGCTGAGCTTGCTGTGCACTCCACAACTAAAATTGAAGAACAACTTGGCTGTTGCCCTCCCTCAATTCTCCAACACCGTAACACTGTTCCCCTCTCCTAATTTACCCCCCAAAAATCAAATAAATATAACTGTTGAATAAATAAAATATTAAAAACACGATAAGAAAAAAAAGTATAAATATAAAATATATAAAATAGACAAATGGAAATAAAAATTCACACTAAAGCTAAATAATGACAAATAAAAAGTGTACAATAAGTATAACAAAACATGATAAAATGTATAAATATCAAATATGCAAAATGAAAACACTAACATAAAAATTCACTACAGAGAGGAACAATGAGACAAACAACAAAAAGAAAGTGTGAGATAAGCTATGAGGAACACGTTAAAAATAAAATACAGGGCCGGCTGAGTGGCACGTTGGTTAGGAGTTGGCTTGGGACACCAGCTCTGAGGAGCAGGTACCCCGTTCGGATTCCACATATGAGGGCCAGTGACGCTGCATCTTCTACAGCTAAGATGGTGAACAATAGCTCAACCTGGAGCTGGGTTGCTGCGAGTCACTGGCGCTGGCATAGGCTGCAATGGGGCTGGCCGGCCGCTGGCAAGCATTTTTGTGAGTTGCCGGGGCTGCCGTGAGCGGCCATCCAGAGGCCAGCGAGCGACTGCCTCACCCGGGAAAAGCGCAATGATAATACCAACATGGGCCAGTGAAGCGACGTCCTCAACAAATAGACTGAAGAACAAAAGAACAGCAACTTGTTTGTTCCCCTGCCCCGATTTCCCAATGCTGTTCTCCTCCTCCAATTCCCCAATAAAATCTTTTAAAAAATAAAATAAAATACATAAATGTAACACAGGCAAAATGGAAAAATTCACAACACAGAGGAATAATAAGACAAACAACAAAAACAAATAATGAGATGTTACAACTAAACTACAGTGATGAGAGGCAAAAAAGAGCTAAAAAAAGTGAGCCTGGGGGCTGGCCAAGTGGCTCAGTTGGTTAAAACTTAGTTTAAGAGCACAAGCTCTGAGCAACAGGGCCGCCAGTTTGATTCCCACATGGGCCAGTGATGCTGCGCCCGAGCTGAGCTGCTGCTGAGCTGCCAACAGGTAGAAGAATAGCTCAGCTGGTGAGAGCACGTGCTCCTGATAACAAGACTGCCTGTTCCATGGTAGGCCAGACAAGGCTCCATCCAGCTAGGCCCCCAGGAGCCTATGGTCCGAATGTTAATTGGGGGCCAAATCATTGACTTTATGGTCAACACGGTGCTGAACATTCCATCATAACATGGCCCATAGGCCCCCTCTCCCAAAAGCAGGTCACCATCATGGGTGCCATGGGAGGATGGGTCCATCGGCCCTTTCTATACAGCCTGGCCAATGCACCCTTGGAGGCCGAGAAATTACTCATCAGTATTCTTCATCCCTGGCAGTCACCTTAGAACACTCCCCTGCTTCCAGTCCAAAAACCAGGAACTGAAGATTACCGTTTGACGCAGAACCTGAGGGCAGTAAAGCAAGCAACGGTCACTCTACACCCCGTTGTTCCCAATCCATATACTCTTCTGAGCCTCATCCCAGCTAGAGCAATCCACTTTACCTGGCTGGACCTCAAGGACGACTTCTTCTGTATTCGTCTGGCCCCACAGAGCCAGCCACTCTTTACCTTCCAATGGGAAAACCCTGAAAACGGGGACAAAGGCCAGCTGACATGGACAAGGTTACCACAGGGCTTCAAGAACTCCCCAACCATTTTCGGGGCTGCCTTAGCTTCAGACCTAAAACCTTTTCCAGCCAGTCAAGTCGGCTGCGTACTGCCCCAATATGTAGTTGACCTCTTGCTAGCCGGGAAGAACTACGATAATTGCATGCAGGGTACCTCCTATCACATCCTTAATCTCTTATGGGGAGCAGGCTACAAAGTCTCCAGGAAAAAGGCTTGGATGTGCCAGGACAAGGTCAAATATCTTGGTTTCCACCTGTTACAAGGACAACGCCAGCTCGGCCCAGAAGGAAAACAGACCGTATGTACCATCCCGGTCCCCACTACTCGGAAACAGGTTCGCGAATTCTTAGGGGCGGCAGGCTTCTGTAGGCTCTGGATCCCCAGCTTCTCCGCTATGGCCAACCCCCTTTACAAAGCCACAAAGGGGGTGAACGTGAACCTTTTCTGTAGGAGTCTCCACAACAAAAGGCTTTTAACGAGCTTAAATGGGCTCTCACTCATGCCCCTGGCCTAGGGCTCCTGGACATCACCAAGCTTTTCTTCCTCTACGTACATGAACATACGAGAACGGCAGTAGGAGTCCTTACCCAACTGCTAGGGGATTGGCACCGGCCAGTAGCCTACNCCTTGATGTGTGAGAGAAGAAACGGCCCAGCCAAGTCAGCAGGTCCTGGGGTGTCCTTTATACCTCTTGTTCAGGCTGATGGAGACAGAAGGCAGCCACTGTCACTTTTCAGTGCTATTGGCCTGAGGGGCAGGTCTGGCCTCAGCAGGGACACCGCATTCATCCAGATGCAGCACGCACGGGGCTCCCCAGCGTCCTGCACACACAGCTGGCCCTGCTCTCCCTCTGAGGCCGTCACCGTTCCACTCAGTCAGACCCTCACTGTTCACTTCCTTTCCTGGGCCCTCCGTCCCTACTTTGACAACTTCCTCCTGGACCCCCATCTGCCTGTGAGTCCTTCCCCTCTGGGCCCAGGTCAGACGTGGTTTCTTAAGGCCTTTCGTCAGTTCCCTTTCCTGGGCCCTCCCCCCTTCTAAACAGCATTGGTGGAGAGAGGAGGTCTCCACACCCGGCTTGGAAAGGAGAGTCCCCTTGCCCCCTGTTCTGACACCAAAGCTGTGACCTCTCTCTGCCCCCCTCACTAATAAGCCTCACCTTTCCCAGGGCCAGTGGCCGGCATGACCCCAGAGAGCACTGGCCCCCAGCATCCACCCCTGGTGAGTGTCTGTTCAGCCTGGGATCAGCTGCACGCCCCTGGGCCTGCGCCACAGTGTCCATTCCTTCCTGTCACCTCCCAAGGCTCTGACCTTTCCCTGGGCTTCTAGGGGGGTTCTTATCAACCACTCAGCACAGGGGACTCCAACTGGCCAGTCAGCCCTGACCTGTGGGGCTATGTCATGATCATCATTCACCCTCACTGGACCCTAAAATGCCAGAGTCTCTCTCTGACACATGCTCCTTCTCCCCTGTTTCTCTGGGAGCTGAGGACCCTAGCGCCCCCCCTGAGAGGATAGCCCCACGCTTCCTCACACTCTGGGTGCTAACTCCCTTTTCTGCTCCCAGGCCTTGGTCCCTCCAGCACCACCTCCTCCCCTCCCTGTCCCTTCACCCAGGTTTCTGGCTGCATAGATTCAGGGCAGGGGGACTATTCAACCCCACAGCAGAGCACAGGCCTCTTCCCCCAGAACAACCAGGGAAAGGGGAGCTTCATCCTGGCCAGGAGGGGGCCCTGGTTTAGAAGCAGGACCATCCACCATGTCCTGAGTCTGTTCTGGTCCCTTTGATGGGCCTTAGGTAAACCCTGGAGTCCAGCTAGGAGCCGAGTGGGTTTGGGAGAATCAGTCAGGAGTTCCAAGCTAAGAAGGGTGTGGGGAGCACAGCATGGACCAGGATTGGAGTACAGGGCTACAGGTGTGGAGATGGCTGCTTCAGAGGTACAACTGTTACCCCTGTGGAGAAATTACCCCCCCTCCCTCACCCCTGAAATCTGATCTCCCTCACCCCCTTGTACAGGCCCCCCTACCCGGCCCCAGGAAAGTTGTTCCCATCTATGAGGTGAGTGTGGAAAAGGAACATTCTGTCTCGCAGGCCCAAGAGGGCCCAGAAACTGCCCCCAGCCCAACCCTGGCTGTGTTTCCAGGTTCAGAAAGCAGCAGCATAAAGGGGAAACAAGGTGGTGAGAGAGGGAGGGGCTCAGCGACAGATACCCTCCAGCACAGTCAGGCCCCCACGGCCTGGGAGTCACTGCACAAGGTCTGGGAAGGTTACAGGGCTCAGAGGCCTCTTCTTTTACAGGACTTACTAAACCCCAACACAGACATTTACTGCCGGATTGTCCCTAAAGCAGACGTGGCTTCTTAGTTTCCTCTGGGACCTGCTCCTTCATGACCTTGAGGAGGGGCCCACCTGAGGCCCCAGGCTCTGGGTGAGGTCTGGAGCTGGAGCCTGAGCCACAGGACGAGACCTGAGCCCTGAGGATATTCAGGGACTTGGGCCCAAGGCCGAGTACTTTTCCTGATTACTGACGATCCAACAGGCCACCCTGAGCTCTAAATGAACCAGATCAAAGGCTCCCAACCCCTGGAAAGTGGGGGCTCCAGGGAAAATGATCAGGCTTGTGACCCACCATAGAAACCTGAGTGATATGAATAAAGAGGACCTTACCCTTGTTTGCTTTTTTTCTGTGAATGGGAACTTTTTTCAGCAGAAATTCACTCAAAATGCTGGGTCCTTTCCAGAGTCACACAGGGAAAACATTAACTCTAAGTTACCCCATGCATCATCTCTGTTCTCTTGGGCAGAGGAGAGGGATGGGTGTGGAGATGGAGGGACCATGCTAAAAGGAAAAGCAGAAATAAGGGCTGTGACCCAGCCAAGAGAGTACACAGCTGTCTTCACACTGCCCTGAAGACCAGGCCATGGACACTTCCCAGGGTTCACCCCTTAGCACATGTGCACCGGGTCTCAGGAGCACAGAATAGGGGTGATCTTGTGTCCACACAAAGATGTGCAAGGAATCTTCTTTGGGGTCATTGCCCACAACCATGGGCAGGCCAGATACTCTAGGTGGGGCCCCTTCCCAGCCCCACAGTGTCCTATGCCCTTTGGCCCTTGTCATCCAGGTCTTCCTGGCCCTGACATGTGCCCCTACAAATGAACTTGCTTGTCCCCAAATCCAGGATCCTGGGTTCTGAGCCTCTCCAGGGGTTTCTACTCTATTCCAAAGACCAACCCTCATGACATCTCTGGGGTACACAGATAGAGACTGTCATAGTAACCAACGTGGGGAGGACCCAGAACTCATGCCCTGAGCAAGGCTTTCCTTGGCATTGTCCATGACCTCTAGCCCCCCACTTTCCATCAGTTTCTGTTGTTGTCCCTGCTGTGGATCTCATTGAAATAGGCTTCCTCCCCACAAATGAGCATCCAGGTCAGAGGCGGAGGGGTCCCCCTCACCCCACCTAACTCCCAGGTTCCCATGGCAACAGGACAAAGTATCTCCTCCACCTGGCCTATGGACCTTCTCCCACCTGTGCCTCACCTGCAGCCCCCTCCACACACCTAGGAGAGCAGTTCTCAGTCCTTCCCTGAGGGCCCCAGGATGGGTGCTTCTCCCACGTAGGTTCACTCAGATCAGGGTCCCCACATTTGTACAAATAAAGCTGCTCCAACACTGAGGCACAGAGGCCACAGTTCCCAAGGATGTTCTGCCATAGCCCAAGTGCTGTCTGTCAATGAAATGAGAGATGGGTAAATAACCTACAAAGTCTCATGTCACAATTTAGCTCTAACCTATTCCTTACCCCAATGCACGCAAGGTTGGGTTAGACAAGATGACCCCTCTCTTTAGTTTCCTACTGCAGCTGTAGCAAATTACCACTAACTCAGCAGGGTCAGACAACACAAATCGAGATGTCAACATGGCTGGTTGTTTCCGGAGGTTTAGGGGAGAGTTGTGTCCTTGCCTTTTCAGGAGTTGAGAGGCCACCTGCACTCCTTGGCTTGTGGCCACTTCTTCCATCTTCAAAGACAGCAGCGTAACATCTTGAAGGGTCTCTGTGTTCTGCTCCATTATCACATTTTCTTCTCTGGCTCTGCCTGTCCTGCATCTCTCTTTGACCTATAAGGAAATGACATCTATGGTGATAAAGGGGCCATCCAGACAAACCACCATCATCTCCCAATCACATGATCCTTAATTGAATCTGTAAGTTTCCTTTGGTGGTCGACAGATTCACAGACTCTGGGGATGAGGATATGGACATCTTTGAGGGGCCCTTGTTCTGTACCACACCTGTCAAGGCCATGTTCATCATCTTCTCTCACTACAAACTGCACGTGGGTAGCCTGGAATTGGTCATGCTGACTGTGGAGTCAGTTAATGCAGTGACAGCCACAACACCCTCATGTCCCTGAGCGATGGAGACAGAGGCCGTTCCACACTCCTAGAAGCCCTCTCCACCTCCTCCTTGTTAGTGATTCTCAGTTGTTAGGAATGAAAAGAAAGCAGACACAACTCAGCAGCTCAAAGATCACAGCTCACAAGCCCTTGGCTAGCTGGTGGTCGTCAGCACCACGGACAGTGTCTCTGCGATGCTCCTGCCAGGGACTGCAGCAGGGAGGCCTCAATGAGAAAGGATTGCTGGAAAGGCCGCTCATTTCTATTCTACTTGAGAACGACGCAATGAGCGAGAAGGTCATTATAGGGATAACCCGATTCTGCTCAAATTTTAAATCGTGAACCCATTACACGTGTCTGGACATTAGTTCTTGGCACATCCCTACACTCTCCACATGGCCTATTGCTGCACCCCGAGGGTGTCCTCGGGGAGGCTGAGCCTGCTCCCGCCTCTCAGGGAATCTCCCTGCTCCCTGAGGCCAGGCCACTGACTTGCCAACAACACGGAGGGGACGTTTCATGATTAACTTCTGACCCTGGGCGCCTCATCTTGGAAACACCTCCATTACCCAGCCTGGAGCACCCAAGCACAGCATCCTGCTCCTTAAGCCCCAGCTGAGCCAACCTTCCTCTCCAGGCAGCAGAGCTGAGCTGACACCCAGGGCTACTCTCCCTGCTCCTCCAGGTAGAGCACAGTCCTGATGTCAGAGGCCTCTGTCCTCTGCCCATCTGTCACAGCAGAGGGAATGGTCCTTACTGGGACAGATGGGGCATGGAGATGACTCTTCCAGAGTAGAACCCAACACCTGAAGATTCCTCCATCTGTCTGTGACCCCCAGAGCAAGCTAAAAGACTGGAGCTCTCAGAGTCACCCCCATCTTCCTCATTCTCATGCAGGCCCCATTCACAGAAGCAACTCTGACCCTGCAGACTCAGCCCCGCCTTTTCCAGGAGTTCAGGTCCAGTCTGGCCACTCAGGCTCCCCAGTGTGAGGTCAACCTCTGTGCTCTTATCTTTATCACTTGTTTCCTTCTGCCTTGAGTTGGGTTCATTTTGCTCGCAGTTTTCTAGTTTCCTGTGGACGGACCTTCAATTATTGGTTTGAGGTATTTCCTCTCTTCTAATGTAAGCATTTAGTGGTATCAGTTCCCCTCTCAGCACTGCATAAGCTGCATCCAACTAAGGGTGGGTTTTTTATTTCTTTCATTTTTATTTAGTGTATTTAATTCTGCATTTTTCATAATTTCCTCTGAGACTCTTCTTTGACACATTGATTATTTAGAAACAATAACCAGTTGTTTACGTAATCAGTTGTTTACTTTCCAAATGTTTTTAGAGATTTTCCTGTTGTCTGTTATTGATTTCTAGTTTGACTCTATTATTGTCTGAGAACATACCCTGTTTGATTTCAGTTACTTAAATTTGGTTAGATTTTAGATACAACACCAAGCACAAGTGACAAAAAAGGATGAATTGTGTATTCCTTCTTTTGGCCATTCTTTAAGAGTAGGTCAGCTAGCAACACACTCTCATAGTCTTCCTTCATCAGAGAATTTCCTTATTTTCCCTTCACTCCTGAAAGATAATTTTGCCAGATACAGAATTCAGAGTTGACAGTTCTTTTCTCTCAGCACTTGGAAAATATTGTGCCACTTTCTTCTGGTCTCTATGATTTTAGATTCAAAATTTACTGTCATTTAAATTAGTGTTTCTTAATAGGTAATGGGTTATATTTCTCTGGTTGTTACTAAAGATTTTTTTTCCTTGTCTTTAGTTTGCAGAAGTTTGCTATGTGTCTTAGGTTGGATTTGTTTGTGTTTATCCTGTTTGGTGTGCACTCACCTTGTTGAGCCATCATTTCTTCAAACTCTTTTTCAGAGCACATTTGTTTCTTTTTTTCCATCTACCTCTGGAACTCCGGTGGTACAAATGTTAGCTCCTTTTGTTATTGTCTCACAGATCGCTAGAACTCTGTTCATGTTCTTTCAGTCTATTTTCTCTCTATTTTCCTGAAGGAGTAGATTCTATTGATCTGTCTTCAAGTTCATTGATTTTTTTTAAATGGGGAAGTGGCACCTTAAGTTTTAGAAGTACACACAGAAGTGTTTACAAAAAATATCTTATGATTTCTGATATTTAAGCCAGTAGGTGGAGGAGAAGGAGGATAGATATATCAAGGTTTGTGAGGAGTTGATATTTTTGAAGCTGTGGATGGGTCCACGGGGTTCACTATANCAGCCACTTTACTGCCTGTAGGGCCTGGGACCCCAGGTCATGACTGCATCGAACTCATGGACGAAGTGTTCTCCAGTAGGCCGGACCTGACTGACCAACCTCTTACGGACCCCGATGTAGAATACTACACTGATGGTAGCAGCTACGTCCAGGGAAATAGGCAGTTGGCTGGATATGCTGTGGTGACTCTACACACCACCATTAAAGTGAAACCCTTCCCACAGGGGACCTCAGCACAAAAGGTGGAGCTCATGGCCCTTCAGCTAGCAGCTGAGGTAAGAGCCAATAGTTACACCAACTCTAAGTATGCCTTCACTACCCTCCATGTTCATGGGGCTCTATACAAGGAAAAGGGATTAATCAACTCAGGAGAGAAGAAGATCAAATATGAACAAGAGATCCTAGATCTCCTAGAAGCAGTATGGGCATCCAAGAAGGTAGCAGTCATACTTCAGGGGCCACCAAAATGGCGACACCATTGCAGCCCAAGGCAATCGCAAAGTGGACCAAGCAGCCAAGTTAGCTGCAGCCAAAGAAACCCTTGAACTTCCCAAGTTAACAGCCTCCCTATTTCCCAGCCCATTGGCCAAGTGGGATCCCAAATATTCCCACCAAGAAGAGGCCTGGTTTGAGGCTGAAGAGGGAAGCCATCTCCGTAACGAATGGTGGGAATTTCGAGATGGCCGTATTGTCATACCAAGAACACTAGCCCTGGCTTTCGTCAAGCAGTTCCATCATCAGTCAGACCACCCTAGAAACGACCCTCAGTAGGTACTTCTATGTACCCTGACTCTCCAGTATCTCGCGAGTAGTCTGTAAACAATGCCTTGTTTGTGCTCGCAACAACCCACGTCAAGAACCAACACTACCCCCTGGGGTCCACAGTAGATTTCACTGAGATGCCACACTCCAAGGGTCTTAAATATCTCTTAGTATTTGTATGCACCTATTCGGGGTGGGTAGAAGCCTTCCCCACCCGGACAGAAAAGACATGGGAAGTCGCCAGGCTATTACTGCAGGAAATAATCCTTCGCTTTGGGCTGCCACTCTCAATAGGCTCTGACAACGGCCCCACCTTTGCGGCTGAAGTAATCCAGCTTTTAGCCAAGCTCCTCTGCATCACTTGGAAGCTACTCAAAGCCTATCGCCCACAGAGCTCAGGACAAGTAGAACGCATGAATCAGACCCTCAAGTCCCACCTAAAAAAACTGTGCCAAGAGACACACCTCCATTGGGACAAAGCTCCTTCCAATAGCACTCCTGAGGATACAGTCTGATCCTACGAAAAAGACAGGACCTTCCCCTTATGAAGTCATATATGGTAGGCCACCTCCACTCATTAGAGGCCTCCGAGGGGACCTTAAAGAAATAGGAAACCTAACCTTAAGACAACAGCTTGAGGCTTTAGGGAACTACCTTACAGAACCTCAACCAATGGGTACAGGAAAGGCTCCTCATCAGCTCAACAACTGAAGTTCATCCCTTTAAGCCTGGGGATTCAGTTTGGGTTAAGGAATGGAACCTCCAGCCCTTAAAACCCTGTGGAGGGGCCCCTTTACTGTCATTTTGTCTACCCCCACGGCAGTTAAGGTTGCAGAGATCACTCCATGGATACACCACAGCAGATTGAAACCTGCAGCCGCTAGCTGGGACTGCACCTCTGACCCCTCCGAGCCCCTCAAGATCACTTTCCGGAGGAAGATGGCCAGCGGTGTTACCAGTCCTTAGGAGGAGATCATCAGCCCCGCTTTGGTCACACCAGAAGCTGACCAATCCACGCGCGGCCGAAGCTTGAGGAATTCTTCCTTGCAAGATGCTTATCCCAGGGACTCTAATCCTTACCCTCACTCTTTTCTTCCCAGTCGGGGACGATATCACCACCTCATGCCCTAAATCATGCTTCCAGTCCTTTCGACTAGAAACAACATCTCAGGTTATAGGCTGTTCTGGAAATAATCACCAATGAAACTGCGACAGCTTTAGAGCTCCTCGCTCCCCAGCAGACCCAGATGTGGGCCGCTATTTATTAAAACTGCCTAGCACTGGACTACTTACTGGCTGAAAAAGGTGGCGTCTGTGGTAAATTCAATCAGTCAGAATGTTGTCTACAGACCGACGACACTGGCAAAGCTGTCTCCGCCATTGTCCCAAATATTAGAAAACTTGCCCATGTCCCAGTTCAAAAATGGATGAGATGGGACCCTGAAAGCCTCTTTGGAGAATAGTTCTCCACCCTAGGGGGATGTAAAGCATCAATTGGAATCATTCTCCTGCTCCTTGGGGCATGGCTCCTTTTACCCTGCATTCTCCCCCTTGTCATTCACCCCACCTCTTTTCTCATAGAGGCTATTGTAGAATGTAAAACTGCCGCTAAGGTTCTCATGTTATGGAAGTACCAACCCCTAGACCAACAGCCCATCGAAGGAGATGATGCTCTGTAACCCACGCGTGGGTTCGAGCATCAAAGTAGGGAATGTGGCAAGAAGCCCTAGACAAAGGCTTTCCTGGACCACATGACTACCAAGAATTCCACCCTGTAGCAGGGAGCTTTAGACAAAGGCTTTCTGGAACCACATGGCCACCAAGACTTCCGCATTTAACATTTCCTAATTCCTACTTCATCCGGGAGCCAGTCAGAAACTAACACAATGTCACATACTCTAATAAGGAGTCTCAGCTACTAACCCAGGAACTTCAGGGTATATAGCCCCGAGTCCTATCCGGATCGGGGCTCAGCCTCTGGATATAAATCCGCTGAGGGGGTGCCAGCATCAGTAAACGTTGCTTCCGTCCTGAGCTTTGGTGTCCCGTCTCTCTGTCCAAGTATCCCGCAGCAATAGAAGGGAACTTCTTTAATTTGCTAAAGAGCATCTACCAGTATCTGCACCCCCATGTTCACTGCAGCATTATTCACAATAGCCAAGACATGAAAACAACCTAAATGTCCATCAACAAATGAATGGATAAAGAAGATGTGAGATATATATATATATATATATATATATATATATATATGCAAGATATATATGTTTCAAATCATCACATTGTACAACTAAAATTTACGCAATTGTTATATGTCAACTGATAAGTCAAAAAAGAGTAAATAAGAATGAGTCTGGGAGAAAGCAGGAATAAGCCTAAAGATTAACTAATGAGTCAAAAAGAGTTTATAAGAATGAGTCTGGGAGCTGAAAGAAATAGGTTTAAAGGTTAACCACTTAGTTCTGAGTCCCCGGCCAGCACAACACCTGCAGGCTGACAAACACCAGGACAATTTTCAGAGGAAGCCAACTGTGACAACAGTTCTCAGAAGGGGACAGCAGCAATGGTACACAACTGCAAGATGACTGTCTCCCTGCATCCTGCATAGAAACACCCCAGCTAAACAGCATCCCACTGGAGTTATCTACTCTGAGACTCTGCCCCCAGCAACTCCACCTGCTGGTGTTTCTCTCCTTGCTACCAAGGGCAGCTGCCTTCTTTAGACATTGCCACAGGCTTTCTCTCTCTGCCAAACCTTCAACAAAACTTTCCTTGTTTCCCTACTTTTCTGAGTCTTGTGAATGCTTTCACATTCTGCAAATGACCAGGGGGTTAATTCTACACCAATACATCAATTATTTCTCAATAAATCTTGAAAAAAAATACCTACCCCCTTGAAAAAAACAAGCAAACAAATAAAAAAAAAACATCAAGCATCACTGTTAATAGGGAAATGGTAGCATTCCATTTAAAATCAAGAACAACCCAAGGATGCCCAGCATTGTCAATGTTATACTGGAATGACCCAGCCAGCACAGATCGACTGTCATTTTCACAGCTGATTATTATCTACACAGAAAAGCTCAAAAAGCCTATAGATAAATTATTAGAAATCATAAGAGTCTAGCAAGATGTCTGGCTGTCAGATCAATATACCATATAAAAATCAATTGCATTTCTATAAATTAGAAACTAATAGAAATGCAACTTTAAAAATACATCATTTAGGGCCGGCTGAGTGGCGCGATGGTTGAGAACTCGCTTGGGATGCCAGAGGGCCCCGGTTCGGATCCCACATATGAGGGCCAGCGACACTGCCCTCCACAGCTAAGATGCTGAACAACAGCTCAACCTGGAGCTGGGCTGCTGTGAGTCGCTGGCGACGGCGTAGGCTGCAGCCCCTGT
>NW_017732174.1:714485-716300 GCF_001890085.2 Hipposideros armiger | reverse complement strand
AAAAAAAGTATATAAAAACCCAACCCAAGTAAAATGTGGGGTGGTCGTTACTTCATGGGAGGAGGCAAACAGAAGAGCTGGGAAGAAATATCCAGGGAAGATGCAAGGTACTCCTGATACCCTATTTCTTAGGTTGAGTGATACGTTTGTGGGATTCACTAAGTCACACTCCATATCCAATATTTTTGTTACATGTAGTCTTTTGTACATAGTAAATATGCCCTATCTCTGGTATCATGATTAAGGCCATCCATTTGGGACACCTAAGGATACCACCACCTGTGACTTTCTTTTTTCAAAATAATGGGATTTTTTTTTCCCCCAAGAAACTTTATTGGGAAACAGTGTGTTTTTCCAGGACCCATCAGCTCCAAGTCAAGTCATTGTTTCCAATCTAGTTGTGGAGGGCGCAGCTCCTTGCCCCATGTGGAAATCGAACCAGCAACCTTGATGCTATGAGTCTGCACTCTAACCACCTGAGCTAATTGGCCACCCACACCTGTGACTTTCTAACTCCCTTTTGTTGCGAATGCCTGTTAGGGCAGTCACCATTTCAGTCTCTTCCTGAAAATCAAGGGGACATTAACTCCTTGGCAGGACCCTACGTCCCTGCATGGTACTCGTGAAGCAAGTGGGCAGTGGTTCTCAACCTGTGGGTCACAACCCCTTTAGGGTTCGAACGACCCTTTCACAGGGGTCGCCTAAGACCATCGGAAAACAAAAAGATATTTACATTACGATTCATAACAGTAGCAAAATGACAGTTATAGAGTAGCAACGAAAATAATTTTATGGTTGGGGGTCACCACATGAGGAACTGTATTAAGGGGTCGCGGCATTAGGAAGGTTGAGAACCGCTGCAAGTGGGGAACAAAGTCCTCACACACAGGTTCAAATAGAGTAACACAGCTGTATTTGGGAACCAATGTCCCTTTAGAGGCCAATGCTCTGGTAAGCACAGAGAGTTATACATAATAGAATAGAATTTAAATAACGAACCAAGTCCCAGAGTCAATCGAGATGGAGAAGGTCCCTGGTCTGGGAGAGACGACTGGCCCACGATGGGTCTGAGGCAAGCTGGTCTTGCAAGGAAGAACTTCGGAAAGTCCTGGAGTATCGCGGCTTGCACCTCACAGAGGGTCTTAGCAGGGGCGCCCCGCAGATTACTCATTGCTCTGTTCTTGAGCTCTGCTTTCATCCTCTTTTCCTGGGACTTGTTTACTTCTTAGGTGATAACCAGAAGTTGTTTTGGTGAACGTGTTTACCACTCAATTTTGCTATGCTCAGTTTCACACATAAACATAAACATGTTTATTTTCATGTATATGCTTTATACAGAAACATGTTTACTTTCCCTTGACTCTTGTCAGTCTCATGCCTGCTAGTAAACAACTTGTTTTGCAAGCCTCAATCCAAAAACAACCTTATTTATAGTATATTTTATATGCTCTACACACTTTTGAAGGTTATTGATGTCCTCACCACCTTGGCTAGTGAGATTGAGAGAAATTAAGAGAAATATGCCTTGGCCCACCCAGACCTTGGCTCAGCCTTCTAAAATTATCTACTAGCACAACTGGTTGGAAATATGGGGTGGGTGAAGCCCACTGATAAAACTTGCCCATGAAACCTTCCCTCTGTGACCTAACAGCCTCTTGCCACAGGCTCTGTGGTCGCTACTCAGATCTAGTCCATTTACCATGACCTTTGGCTTTCAAACCATCCTTTCAAAACCTGTCCGTAGAATTGAGGTCTACATGCCAGTCCCACTTCTGAGGCCAACTACAGGCACCTGTGCTTCAGATCCCATTTGCC
>NW_017732174.1:706555-711864 GCF_001890085.2 Hipposideros armiger | reverse complement strand
AGTTCTTAACCATCGCGCCACTCGGTCGGCCCAATAAATGATATTTTAAAATCGTCCTCATGAGACTCAGCTCCAATTCATAAGGTCCTTTTTTATTTTATTTTATTGGGGGGGGGTTGGGAACAGCGCTGGGGAATTGGGGGGAGGGGAACAGACAAGTTGCTGTTGTTCAGCATCTTAGCTGTGGAGGGCAGTGTCACTGGCCCTCATATGTGGGATCCGAACAGGGGCCCTCTGGCGTTCCAAGCCAGCTCTTAACCAACGCGCCACTTGGCCGAGCCACTTGGCCGGCCCAAGGTCCTTCATTTTACAGGGGAGGAAACTAAGACCCAGAAAAGGGGAGAGATTTGGTGAGGCTCTCTAAGTCAGTGGCTGAATCCTGGCTAGCACTCAGGTCCCCAAGAGGAAGTGGGAGGAGAAAAGGAGTGTTTGGTTTCCTCCTGGTTGCTGGGCATAACACTGTCACTTTGCCAATGACCCTCCTTCTCCCTCCTTCACCCCTCCCGCTCATTTCCCCTCTAGTACTGCCCACTGCCTGCCCCTCCCCTCCACCTCCATGGATGTGTTTGGCCCTCCTCACACCTCCCACGCCTCCACAGCCCTCATGGAACACAGGACAAAACAGACAGGCAACTCTGTGACTTTATTTGGTTATGTGAAGGGGTCTGGGTGTTTGTCTGGTCCGGTTAGATTGTCAGTCCCTGAAGGCAAGCAGGAGCCCTGAGAGGATACCCCAAGCAGGACCGTGACTGGAAGGCTCCGCATCAGCAATCTGGGCCTTCTCCAAGATGTTGAGGACCTCAGTCACTCTGATGTTCCCAATATGGTGAACATGTGCTAAAATTCTGTGATGTTCATGAGCACAGCCCATGAGGAGGAAGGTGGTGTTGAGAAACCCTGTCAGTAAGAGAGGGAGAAGTCAAGGACACTTTTAAGACTTAAGTACCCTGTCCCTCCTTCCAGACACCCCTCACAAACCAGGACACCTGCTCTCCCACCAGGCCCCTTCCTCCTTCTTCCTTGGAATTCATGTGCCTGGTGCCCACAGCCCAAATCCCCTCTCCAGATCCCACCAGCCTCTCTCAAAGATGAGAAAAGTCCCAGATAGCACCTGGCAGAGAGTAGGCATTTGATAAAGTTTCTCTCCTCTCACCTGCCTGAAATTTTAAAGTGGAGCTGTAACACTTAGAGGCATCGGAGGGGCAAGAATCGGTGGTGACAAAACTTGGGAGGCAATCCTTAGAATGCTCGCCCACACAGGTTGGGCAACTATGAAAAGAAAATGCTGTGGGTTTAGGAGTGTCCTCCTTGAGTTTCACAAAAGGATCCAAGCTGGTGAGGTTGTTGCAGAGATATGTCCGGCAGACACGACTGTAGGAGGCAATGGACAATCCAGGCGGTGAAACGAGGTAGGAGACTCGCTGAGGGTAAGATGCGGCTGGGCTGCAGCCTTTAAAACCCACGACTCCCCTTCTGGTCCCTGAGGAGCAGAGATTAGAGAGCTCTGATCAGTGTCCTTGGCCACACCCAGAGTCCACCCACCTCCCTGCTTTTCCTGCTCACTCTGCCCCATCACCGACTTTGCCTCTGCCCCAGCGTCCACACACTGCAGCTGTCTCTCCTCACTCCTCTCCCCACAGAAGCCCCTCTGCTCCTCTCTCCCTTGTGTCCTATCCTTTTCTTCTCTCCCAGATTGCCCGACTCCTCCTGGGATCTGCCCACCTCTATTCTGTCCTCTTATCCAGCGCACACCACAAGCAGCTGGGTCCTGCCCCTCTCCTGCCAGTGCCTTGACATTATTCCCAAAGATATAATAGAGTAGAAATCTGCAACTCAATTCCAGAGTCCCTGGGTGCTGGGAATGGAGTTAGATGTCAGAAGAATAAGAAAACAAAACAAAACCAAAAAAAATGGTATCAAAATTACTCTCCTTCACCTGTCTCGATGAGCACCAGCGTCTCCTCGCAGCCCTCATTCTGCTTACACACCTGGCTCCTCATCAGAAGCCATTTCCAGTTACGAAGAGTAACAGCCCTAAAACGTGAGGATGTTGCTTCGTAGCACAAAAGAGCCCCAGCCCCTAAAGAAAGAATGCTCTTCCAGTCATCTGCTCCTCACACTGCCTCCTCCATCCCTGAAGTGCAAACCAAGAGCACAGCCTCCACAGACTCTGCCCCCTGAAGAGCCCAGATATCCAGCTCCCCACCCTCTGGGGGCCCCAAAGCATCCAGCACCACAGGACATACAAGGCAGAGTGGCGATGGCCCCTAAGAGGCAGAGCAGTTGCACAGGTCTCAAATGTTGGGGTCCCATAGTCCTGTGTCGAGGTCCTGGATGCTAGAGGTCAGTCTGGAACCAGTTTCAGTCTAGGTCTCAAGCTTGGTTCTTGTCAGTCCCTGGATTCTCTGTCCACCTGGCTCTGGGTCACTGTTTCTAGAACAGAAAGTTGATTATCATTTTCTGTGACATAGGCTCCCTGAGACATTCAAGGGCACAGGTCTTCTCATCTCCATAGTCTCCCCTCCAATCTAACCCACCATATTATATAGCTTCTCAAAGTATGACTCTCCTGCTTAGATCCTTCCCATTAGAAAGGTTGCAGAGCAGAGGATGCTGGCTTATTCAAAGGATCACTATTCTTCAGAGACAGTGAGATTGAAACAACAAATGTGTGTGTGTGTGTGTGTGTGTGTGTGTGTGGAAGTTAACTGACATGTTACTAAATAATCTTTGGATTGAAAAGGAAATTAAAAAGTATTTAGAACTGAATAATACTGAACATACTACATGTCACACACACACACACACACGTGCATGTAAAATCTAGTGAAAACTGAATTAAAGTCTGTAGTTTAGTTAAGAGTATTGTACCAATGTCAATTTTCTACTTATATTCTACAGTTATATAAGCTGTCCCTATTGGTAAGTGGGAGGAAGGGTTTAAGGGAATCTTTATACAATTTTTGCAACTTCTTGTGAGGCAACAATCATTTCAAAATCAAAAGTATTTTTTTTAACTATACATCAAAATTTGGGACAAAACTAAAGCAGTATTTAGAAGTAAATTTATACTTTAAATACATTTATCAGGAAACGAGAAGAATTTAAAAAGTACGTCCATGAATTAACTCATGAAGTTACATAAGGAACAACAAAGCATCCCCTCCCCCCATAAAAGGACAGGAATAATGGCAGAAATCAATGAAATAGAAAACAACAACAAATTATTCCAAAAAAACTAACATTCATTCTATGACAAGATTAATAAGAATTCTCCGGGAAATCTAATCAAGAGAAAAAGAGATAATGCAAATAAAATGAAAAATAAGAAGTAACAGGCATCAGATGTTTTTAAAATAATAAAAGTATCATTAGCAGCTCTACATTTATAAATTTGAAAACCCAGGTGGAATGGATAAGTTTCTAAAATAATATGACTTGCCAGAATTGGCATAAGAAGAGTATATGCAATGTCTTAAACCAATGAGAATGGCTAAGGACCTCTGGCAAATTGACAAGAAAAAGAGAGCAATCCCAGTAGGAAAATGGACAAAGCATATGAAAATGCAATTCTCAAAAGAACGAACCCAAAAGGCTAACAAACATGTAAAGAAACACTCAAGGGCCGGCCGAGTGCCACATTGGTTAAGAGCTGGCTTGGAATGCCAGAGGGCCCCGGTTCGGATCCCACATATGAGGACCAGTGACACTGCCCTCTACAGCTAAGATGCTGAACAACAGCTCAGCTTGGAGCTGGGCTGCCGTGAGTCGCCGGNACAAAACGACAGCAACTTGTCTGTTCCCCTTCCCCCAATTCCCCAGCACTGTTCCCATCCCCCCAATTCCCCAATAAAAATCTTTAAAAAAAATACATCATTTATTATGACAAATGCCATCAGTTATTTTGGGATAAATTCACAAAAGATGTGCAAGATTCTAATACAGAAAATAAAAACACTTTACCAAAAAATATTAAGGAAGATATAAATAAACGAAAAGACATCACCTGTTGATAGACAGGAAGGCTCAACTTCCTCATTTATAAACTCTTCCCTAATCCACTATTATTCAATGAAACTCCAATCAAAATCTCAATGGGGTTTTCATTGAACTTGACAAGCTGATCCTAAATTTATATGGAAGTGCAAAAACCCAAGAATAGCCAAGATTCTCCTGAAGATGAAGCAGTGGGGAGGGGAAGGACTTGCCTGATAGGGATAAAGATTTATTATAAAGCTATAAAATAAGACAGTGTAGTATTGGCACAAGAGTAGATAAATTGTTCAACAGAAAAAAATACGGAGCCCAGAAACAGTCTCATACAAATACGGAACTTTGATATACAACCAAGATGCCATTGCAAATAAACGGAGGAAGAGCAATTATTCAATAAAGGGGACTGGGCAATTAGTTATCCATATGAAAAAAACAAAAATAAATTCCTACCTCAAAGACACACAAAAATAAATTCTAGGTAAATTAAAAACTTAAATGTAAAAAGCCAAACTGAATTTTTTAGAGGAACTAAAGGAGAGCACCTTTTAAATATTTGGGTAGAGAAAGATCAACCATAAAACCAAAAGACTGATAAATTCAACATTAACATTATGTTGAATAAAAAGCTACTCTAAGAAATAAAGACAATGGGATGGGTGGCCAGGGGATCACTTGGTTAGAGCACTAGCTGTTAACAACAAGGTTGCCGGTTCAACTCCCACATGGGATGGTGGGCTGCGTGTCCCCTCCACACACACACAATTAAGATTGAGAGCGGCAACTGGACTTGGAGCTGAGCTTGCATCCAACACAACTAAGATTGAAGGACAACAACTTGACTTGGAGCTGATGGGTCCTGGAAAAATACAATGTTCCCCTTCCCCAACACTGTTCCCCTGTCCAATTCCCCAATAAAACCTTTAAAATAAAAAACTCGGGGGCTGGTGGAATCCAGGCATAATTAACAGGAACTGTATTGCGATGCAATGCAATGGGAGGTCTTACATCCGTGAAAATGGAAGAACAAAACCACACACTGGAACATGGAGGAATATTAGAAATATGAGTTTTTAAAAGCAAGTTCCAGGAAACTACATATACTATGATATATTTTTACATAGATCAAAAGCAAACCAATCTAAACATTTATTGTTCAAACACATTAAAAATATGTGATTAAAGTATATAAAAACAGGGGCCGGCCGAGTGGCGCAATGGTTAAGAACTGGCTTGGAATGCCAGAGGGCCCCGGTTCGGATCCCACATATGAGGGCCAGTGACACTGCCCTCTACAGCTAAGATGCTGAACAACA
>NW_017732174.1:701751-704005 GCF_001890085.2 Hipposideros armiger | reverse complement strand
GCCGGCGACTCATGGCAGCCCAGCTCCAGGTTGAGCTGTTGTTCAGCATCTTAGCTGTGGAGGGCAGTGTCACTGGCCCTCATATGTGAGATCCGAACCGGGGCCCTCCGGCATCCCAAGCGAGTTCTTAACCATCGCGCCACTCGGCCGGCCCAGCAAACATTTCTAATAAATGTTAACTTGATAAACAAGCGATGTCTTGCAATACAAGTAGTATGTGATGCCGAACGTCACATGATCACAAGTGAGCCAATGGTTCTCTCTCTCTTGCTGCAGGATTGTGGGCGATCATCTCTCATGCTCTGAGGTTATGCAGGAGATCTCATTTGCAGAGGAGGAGGAGAAAAAGGCGGAGGAATCCCTCACCTCAAATGAGATTAGGGAGATGTGTAAAATGTGGGAAACAGTGCAAAATTTTGTAGAAAACACCACCCGAATAAGGCTGTAGCAGTGCGAGCGATGAATCTGTTTAACGACAATGCAATGTCACATTTCCGCGAAATCCTCAAAAGGAGGCAAAAGCAAGTGTCATTGGATAGGTTCCTTGTTAAAGTTGCAAAAAGAAAAAGATTCCATTGAGCCAATAGAGAGCAGTGATTCCGTTAGTGATCGTGAAAGTCGTCCTACACCATAACCCTCCTCTCTCTTGTCTCCCTCACACCAGCCACGAAGGTTTGCAAAGGTAAGTGCAGGTTAATTTGTTTACTTTGTCTTTATATTTTGTATTTTCTTTATTATTTTGTATTATATTACAGTATTATAACCATTTTTACAGGAATATTTTTGGGCTGTGGAACAAATCATCTGAGTTTCCATTATTTCTTATGGGGAAATTCGCTTTGATATACAAGTACTTTGGATTACAAGCATGTTTCCAGAACAAATTATGCTCGCAAATCAAGGTTTTACTGTATATCTATTTCATAAGGTTGTAGTAAGAAAGGATGAGGTAATGCACAGAAAATACTTAACCTACAAGAAAAGTACCCTTAGTATCTGTTTCCCCACTTTATGAGACAGTGGAGAAAATTAAACTGAGATCACACAAGTAAATGGCCTAGGGCTGAGATTCTCCCTATTCTATTCCCCACACCTAGGTACACACACACCACCACCACGACCACCTAACTTGAAAGGGTCGAATTCCAAGGTGATGTATCTGCTGCCCTCTTGTGGCCAGAGAGAGGAATTACACTGCCCTTTCCCAGGAGCTTGGAACCTGAACTTTGGATGGAAAGGAACCACCCTCAGCACTGCTTTTTCCTCTTTCCTCTTTATTTGACAACTTACACAAAGAAACAACTACTGGGCAAAGGAAAGCAGCTCAGGTCTCCAGATGTCTCAATAAAATTTCCTCAGCAGGAACAGAGATCTGCAGGGGTGGCAAGAAGGATTCTACTCTGGACAAATAATTTAACCTCCTAGAGCCAGTTTCTTCCTTGCAAAATAGGGATAAGACCTGACTCACTGAGGTCTCGTGAGGATTTAAATGGTGTCCTAATACTAGTACAGTAAATGACACATACTGAGTAGATGCTCAATAAGTGATCATATTTTAAAATCGCCCTCATGAGACTCAGCTCTAATTCATTTGGACCTTCATTTTACAGGGGAGGACTCTGAGGCCCAGAAAAAAGGAGAGGTTTGGCCAGGCTCTCTAAGTCAATGGCTGAACCCAGGCTAGCACTCAGGTCCCCAGAGGAAGTGGGAGGAAAAGAGGAGTGTTTGTCTTGGAGCTAAAGTGTGTTCTCTGGTTGCCCTGGAACCCGCGCTGGGGTGACTCCGGGCAGAGGAAATACGGACTTGGTGTGAGAGTTAGATAAGGAGGTAGTTATATCTCAATGCAGTTGAACACATGGTAACTTTTTATTTTTCTAATTATAAAGGGATTAGATGTAATTTAAGACATTTAATAACGTTTTGTGAACAGGTTTCTGTTTTTTAAAGATGAGCTACTTGGCTGCCATATGAGAGGCCTGCCCCCAAGTAAGTTGTTTACGGTCTGTGGGAATTGGCTAGACAATCAAAGGAAAATGTGTTAAAAATAACTCAGAACCAGATCACTACTTCATTTTAAATTTTCAGATCAACTGGTCATATCATTACAAATACTACCTTTTTTATTAAAAGTAACAGACCAAAATCATTACATATATATAAAACACCAATGGTACAACATTGAGATACTTTTAAAAATTTAAACCAAAACAGGCAGATACAGTTTTATAAATAATAAACTAAAAGAAACAAGTAC
>NW_017732174.1:685903-697211 GCF_001890085.2 Hipposideros armiger | reverse complement strand
CGGATCCCACATATGAGGACCAGTGACACTGCCCTCTACAGCTAAGATGCTGAACAACAGCTCAGCTTGGAGCTGGGCTGCCGTGAGTCGCCGGCGAGGGTGTTAAGCTACAGCCCCTGCTGCAGTGGGCTGCCATGGGCTACCGTGTGTAGCCAGCAGCCAGCGTGAGCGGCCAAGCAGCCACCATGGGCGGCTGTCCAGAAGCCGGCGACTGATCTGCCTCACCCGGGACAAGCACAATGATGGTGCCAACTTGGGCCAGTGAAGCAACGTCCTCCACAACTAGATGGAAGAACAAAACGACAGCAACTTGTCTGTTCCCCTTCCCCCAATTCCCCGGCGCTGTTCCCATCCCCCAATTCCCCAATAAAAATCTTTTTTTTTTTAAAGAAATACTTGAACTCAACAGTAATGAGAGAAATGCCATCTATCAGACTGTACATCCATTAGACTGGCAAAGGAACAGAAACCTGGACATAGACAAGCGTTGGCAGGAATGTGAGGCTACGGAGACCCTTGTGCCCTGCTTTTCATTGGGTGGTTAGAGGAGGCGTGGAATGAGGCCCTCTTCTGGACCCTGAGGAACAGAAGAGTTCTAATCAGTGTCTCAGGCCCAAAGCAGCATTGCAGGGAGAAATGTGGCAATACTTAGTTAAATTAGGTTTATAAATATGCATTTCTGGTATATCCTAGGTACACATAACAGATATTTCCACCTTCATCTACAAAGGAACATGTAGGAGGATAAAGCATTACTGTGGTGACAGAGAGTTGAAAGCAATGTGGTCGTCCCTCCCTGAGACCTCATGAACACTCGACAGGCAGAGGATGCACACCAGGCAATATCATCATGCAGCGGCAGTTAGAAGCAACTTAGATGTACACACAATGTGCACATGGATGAACTGTAAACACACAGTGCTGATTATCTTAAATAATAAAGAATACAATATCACTTGCATAAATTAAAATTTCATGTACATAAAACACTGCACATCCTGCAAGAACACACACAAACCAAAAGATATGCCTTAGCCACCTGAAATAAGTGCCTCTAGGGGGGATTAGGGAATGAAAGTGGGGAATGGCAGTTACTGGAAATAACTATTGGGCTGTCGGAAAAATCATGACGCATTTTGCAACGAAAAACAGAAAAAATACGTCATGACTTTTCCAACAACCCAATAAAACAATGTAGGTGGTACAAAGTTCATAGGCTTGAGACTCAAAGGTAGACAAAGGTTCGAATCTTTACCCTCCACTTACTGTAGGACCTTGTGCAATTTGTTGAACTCATTTATAAAATAGATTTATAATGCATCTCATTGTTGAAAATTAATAAAATTATTATAAAATGCCAGGCTAGTGCTAAGCTATCCAAATGTTGGTCTCTCTCTCTCTCTCTCTCTCTCTCTCTCTCTCTCTCTCTCTCTCTCTCTCTCCTATCTAGAGGATCAAGGTCATCCTCTTTAGCTAGCATTCAAGCTTTCTCTCAACCACCCCCCACCCCACCGCCCCTAGACTGACACCAAACAACCTTTCCAACTTTGTCTAGTACTGCTCCCCTGCACAACAGTTCAGCTAGAGGTCACTTATGGTCATGCTTTTCTGTCCAGAATGCCTGACACACGGGCTTTGTAACCCAGAATCTTGTTAAACAAAAGGGCTAAGACATGCAGAAAAGGGACACAGGGCAGAGAAAAGAAGGCTGACAAAGGATCTTGCAAAGGGATTGAGCCAATCAAACAAGATGGCACATACCAGCCTGGAATGAAAAATGACAGGCCTCAACAACCTGAGCACCAGCGGGGACACAACCAGGAAGGACTGTAATGAAATCCTCAAGGGAAGAAGGATGGAGTAGTGGTGGGAGGGGATGTTACTCCTACAAAAGCCAAAGGGTAGAGAAGTGGGAGCAAACTGATGGAATGGAACCTTGCAGGGAGACACACGAGGACCAGCAGAGAGGGCACAATCAGAGCGGCAGGAAAATGAGGAAGGGGGCACAAAGTCGGGGGGTCTCAAGGGAAAGAGGAGACCATCTTAGAGGGTGAAAGAGAAAAGGAGACAGGGCAGGACACACAAAGAAAGGGGGACAACACCGAGAAGGTTGGGGCGGGAAAACGTGAGATGTGACAAATTGAGGTTTCACAGAGAAGGCGATGATTACATAGTGGAGCCCCCCCCCCCAAATGGGGTGAACTCCGGGAGGAAGATGCACACAGAGGGTAGACAGGGTTGAAAAGACAGAAACACTACAGAGAAGTGAAGTCTAGGGAAGTGAACAAAGTGAGGAAAGGGGCCAGGCTATTAGGGAATGAGGCGCAGGGAGATAGGGGGGTCGGAAGATCAGCAGTATGGACAGAGAGAGAGAGAGCGAGAGAGAGAGACTCAGAGAGAAAGGGAAAATCGGCACCGACATGGACAAGAAGACACACAGCAAAAAAGCAAAGGGAAGCAATCTGAGGTGAGACTCGGGAAGGAAACACGGAAATCACAGGGAGAGGAATGCATAAAGCGAGAAGGGTAGATTGGGAGTTGGGGAACCGGGAGAGAAGTGAGAGAAAACACGGGCGTCCACACAACGAAGAGGCGCCACCCGAGCGAGTAGAGGCCAAGAGCACAAACGGTGCAGCCGCGCAGTGCAGGACAGAGGGCAAGACCGCACCTGCGCAGACGGGTCCAAGTCAACGTCCAGGGGGCGGGGCAGCGCTGGAGGTTCCTGAGGGTAGGGCCAGCCTCGTCCTGGAAACCGTGTTCGACGCCCCATTGGCTGCCTCCTCCAAAAGAATAAGAACAATCCGGAAAGGCAAGCCACAGGGAGAGGGAGAAGGGGCTCGAGACTCAACTCGAGGCACTATTGGCGGACCTGCTAGTCCAGCGTGAGGAGAAGCGAGCTGGAGGTAAGGGGCGGGCCCTCAGTGCAAGATCTTGAAGCGCATTGGTTGCGCACCTCGGCGACGGGAGGCGGTGCTTGAAGCTCATTGGTCCTTGTGAGGAGAGGCGGGAAAACCGGCGCGAGCGCGGCCGTTCCGGAGGCCACTTACTCACTTCGTCTTTTCTCCTTCTCCTGACCGAGTCTGATTCCGCTCGAGGCTGTGGTAACCGCGGGCAAAGGACTCGACATGACCCCTCCCCTCCCTGTGCTGCCTCACTCTCTTGCCCTGCCCCCGCCCCGACCTCCGATCCCCCCCATCTCCTCCCCTCCCCCTGACTTGCTCCTCGTGCTCCTCAGACCCTCTCCGCCCCTCCCTCACCGCGCGGGCCCGGCGCACTCCCCGTGCCCCGCCCCCTCCCGGGGACCCTGGAGCGATAGTTGCTGGGGGGGGGGCCGTCGTGCACTAACAACTGCGTGAAGGGGTGCACTGCGGGAGGTGGGATGGGCAAAGGCATAAGAAGTGCGGGACCCAACAATACCCGGCTATGCATCAGAGTTTGGGTGCAAGAGCAGAATTCCTGCCAGGAGGAGAGCGCTTTGGGCCTAGATCAGAGCCTGGCATGTGAAAGCGACTCAGTAAACATTTGCTGAGTGAATGAAAATAATTATTGAAAGTGGGGCAAGGAATCCATGAGACTAATGGAATTCCTGGGGTGCCATAGCGTGCTCTGATCGAAAGGGGTGTGAGCGGGAAATTGAATTGCAGGGCATAGATGAGACTAAGAGTTGAAAAGAGAGCATAAGCTATTTGTAGGAATTGGATAAATGCAGGAGGGAAGGATGATCATTGCTGAAGAGGATTCCAGGGGAAACCTGTTGGAATGGGGTGATTATGGAAAGGGGTCTGTAGGATTCCATGCAGGGGACATGAGCGTGCATGAGTATGCCTCAGACTGGGAGTTGCGCACGGGAGGGTACAGGTGAGCAGAAGAGGAGACTGTTTGGATTGAAAGGGTACATAAGAAAGGGAAGAGGAGAGAGGTACTTGGGAAGAAGGTGCGCGAGGAAAGAGGATGCCTGAGGAAGGTAGTGAGGTGAAGAAGGCGCGGGTGAAAGCTGAGCCCAGAGGGGGGTGGGATGGAGAACCGCTTCAGGTGTGGCCTCCCCAGGGCAGGAGGGCAGGTAAGGAGAGGGCCCACATGACCATCCCCCTCTCCACTCCGGCCCCCAGATCCATGGAGCCTAATGACATGCCTGCTGCCCACCACTTCCCCTCAGACTCTGCCAAAGGGGGTGAGACCAGAGCCCCCCAGGATATGGAGCTTATCCCTAGGAGAGCTGTCAGTCGCTCTCCAACCTGCGCCCGCTGCCGCAACCATGGTGTCACTGCCCACCTCAAGGGCCACAAGCGCCTCTGCCTCTTTCAGGCTTGCGAGTGTCACAAATGTGTCCTCATCTTGTGAGTATGAGATCCAGGGAAGGGAAGAGGATGGGCTTCATCTCAAGGGTGGCTGACTTTTGACTTGAAACCCCCCTTTTAGGGAGCGCCGAAGGGTGATGGCTGCCCAGGTGGCCTTGCGTAGGCAGCAGGAGGCACAGCTAAAGAGGCACTTGGCTCAGGGACTGATGGGAGGGGAAGCCCCTCCCAAAGTTGCCTGCTGTGTCAAGAAGGAAGCCATGCAACCAGGGGTTTCCCGTGAGTGTCTCTGGCCAGGGATGGGGCAGGGACTGGGGTGGAGAAAGCATAAGGAGGGGAAAGAGCCCCTGATCTGTTACTGAATTGGTGTATGACCTTGGGCAAGGTGTTATTCTCTGGGCTTCAGCCTCCCCAGCTTTAAAATGTGATCTAGTGTTGGGAGGATGTAGTGAGGTCTGCGGGTAGAAAAGGGCTTGGGGGAAGATAAACAGTTTTCAGTTGGAGTGGGATGAAGGTCAGGAGAGAGGGCTCATCAGAGTTCTCCCTGGACCCTCACAGCTGGAAAGGAGAACATAGTACCCCAGCCTGAGACCCTCGATGGGGCAGTCCCACTGGCACTGACACCCCCTGGGAAGGTAAGGAAAGCCTGGGCCCTGAGGGAGTGACTCCTTTCCTAGACCCTGCCCAGACCCCTTCCTCTGTGCCCTTGACACCTGGGTTCTAGGTCCAAGCCTGACTTGCTATATCATCTTGGGCAAATTTCTTCTCTTCCATGGGCAAATTGAGGGGGTGGAATTTTACAGTCTTCCAGGCTCTGAAGTTTTGGGGTCCTACTCCCATCCTAGAACATACCCATTCCTTCCCCAGCCTTGTACCTGGCTCCAACCTGTGCTGTCTGTCCTTGCAGGAGAACTCCCAGGGGCCTGTGCTGCTTAGCCGTCCCCTGGAAGCCTTGCCTTTACCCTGGACTCCGGTGCCTCCAGGTGCTTGGGCCCCTGGACACTGGCTGCCTTCAGGCCTTTCCATGCCACCTCCAGTGGTGTGCCGTTTGCTATACCAGAAACCTACTGTCCCTCTACATCCCTTCCCTGGTAAGATGAATTCAACAGATATTTGAATGTCAGTGTATCACTGTATCGGAAAGAGAAGAGGAAGAAGATACAGGGTAGAAAGAGGGAGGACAGAATCCATGACCTATGACCTCTTACATTCTGCATTCTCTTACCCTCATTAGGCTTTGACCCTGGCACCTCCCTCCGGCTGCCCACTCGTGGGCCCCTCCCAACCTGCCCAGGATCTCGCCCCATACTGACGGCTCCTCTTTCTGGAGACTCTCAACAGTCCTCTGCCCAGCCCCGCACGTGAGTAGGGAGAGAAGATACGTACTTATCATGCGCCTAACCCTGTGCTGGACATCACTGTCGATGATAAAGAAGAAGAAAAGGTCTCAGACTAATGGGTGAGGCAGAGCTCTCCTAGCTCTGCCATTGCCTGGCTGTGAACCTTTGTACAAGTATCTCTACCTCTCTAAGCCTGTTTTTCTTCCACTAAGTTGGAGACAATATTGCTTACCGCTCAGGTTTTCATGAGAATTAGCAGTAATGTATGGAATACACCTAGCACAGGCCCGGGCCTTGAACAAATAGTGACTATTAAGTTTGCTTAAACAGATCAGATGGGGTCAAATTGCCCGCTGAAATGGGGGAGGGGGGTGGTGCGTGATGGTGAGAGCCTCAGAGGCCTAGGAGAGAGGCCAGAGGCCATGAGAAAAAGTTTCCTAAAGGTGGGCCAAACCGCTCCTCAAGTATTATGGGAATTAGGAACTAGGGGGAAGGAAACCAGACTGGTAGGGCAGAAACAGTCATCCCATTTCCTCTAGATGTTTTGTCAGTTTTTTAAAAACTTCACACAGTGATTTCCCACGGTCCTCACAATAGCCCTTGGAGGGAAAAGCTGGCAGGGATTGTCATTTTACAGAAAACAAAGCAGGCCAACACAGGGGAAGAGACTTGCCTAAAGCCACAAAGCCTAATGACCCAGCAGGCACTCCGATTCCCAGATCATGAGCCATTTAATGACGATACTATGTTCTGAGAAATACGTCATTAGATGATGCATCGTTAAGCAATTCCATCATTGTGCAAGCATCATAGAATGCACTTCCACACATCTAGATGGTCTCTAACCTACCACACACCTAGGCTGTATGGTATAGCCTGTTGCTCCTAGGCTACAAGCAGGTACAGCACATTACTGTACTGAATACTGTAGGCAACTGTAACACAATGGTATCTGTGTATCTAAACATACCTAAACTTAGAAGAGGTACAGTAAAAATACAGTATACAAGAAAAAATGGTACACCTGTGTAGGGCACTTACCATGAATGGAGCTTGCAGGACTGGAAGCTGCTCTGGGTGAGTCAGTGAGTGAGTGGTGAGTGAATGTGAAAGTCTAGGACATTGCTGTACACTGCTATAGACTTTATAAACACTGTACACTGAGGCTACACTAAATGTATAAAACAATATGAAATTAAATCAGCATGAGAGAAAAATATGCAATCGAGAGACAAGGCAAACACAAGATGTATGAGGCTGCTGCCAGTGTAACATGGCATACTGTTTTATAGCAAGCTTTGTTTTATAAGTTGAAAGAGTACATTCTAAAATAATAATCAAAAGCATGGTATAAGAAATACATAGGGGCCGGCCAAGTGGCTCAGTTGGTTAAGAGCTTGCTCAAGAGTGCAAGCTCTGAGCAACAGCGAGCGGTTCCATGCCCAGCCCGAGCTGAGCTGCCACTGAGCTGCCAACAGGTGGCAGGATGGCTCAGCTAAAAAAGAAAAAAAAAGAAAAGAAATACATAAGCCAATAACATAGCTGTGTATTATCATTATCAAGTATTTGTACTGTTCATAATTGTATGTGCTGTACTTTTATATAACTGGCAGCGCAGTAGGTGTGTTTCCATCAGCATCACCACAAACTTGCGAGTGATGTGTTGTACTATGATGTTACGACAACTATGACATCACTAGGAGATAGGAATTTTTCAGCTCCATTGTAATCTTATGGGACCACCGTTATATATGTGGTCCATCGTTGACCTAAATATTGCTATATGGTTCATGGCTATATTGCAAAATCCTGCCTCTTTTTCTGTGTGTACACGTCTATCCATGTGTTTAATACCACTGGCATCTTCTCTCCTCATTTTTAGATGCTCAACTTTGATACTTCAGCCCTGTGGCACCCCAGACCCTCTTCTGCTACAGCCACAGGTCCTGGATAGGAAGTGGGATCCTGGGGAAGGGAAGAGTAGGGGGTAATTAAGTAACTGGGGGCTGAGGGAGCACTTGGAGGGTGGGCAGAAGTGGGGGGTCTCAGTCTACTTCTCTCCCTTTTCTTTTCAGGCCCCCGGAGCCTCGCGCCTGGCCTGGACCTCTGGCCCCTCAGAGCAGCAGCTGCAGTGGGAGGCAGCTGAGGCTCTTGTGGGGCTGAAAGATTCCTCCCAGGCCCGCCGCCTGACCTCTTCTGTTGCCCCGAGCCCTGCCTGGATCTCCCTGCTCCACCCCTGTGGCCCACCAGGTAACCTGTTCCCTGAAAGGAGAAAATAGGGTAGGGATGGTAGGGAAATGGAAGTACTGGAGTAAGCCAGGACTAGCCACGGGGATCAGGAGGTCGGCAGGTTGACTGTCCTCAGGCCCAGGCCCCAACCTTCTCAACCTAGCCCCTGGGATGGCAGTTGAAAGTTATTCATAGATCCATTTCATCATTTGTGTGCTCAAAAGCAAATGTCCAGTGCCCTGATGTCAAGAAAAGTGAGGCCCTGAGAGAGGCAGGGACTTGCCCAAGGGCATATAACAAGACAGTGGCAGAGCACAGTCTGACTCAGGCCAAGTCTCTCTCTGGACCCAAGCTGCCTGCTGAAGTCTGGAGAGGGGCTGAAGAGGTTACAAGGGTCTAGCCTGGAAGGAGATCTGATAACTGCCTTTGAGATCTTCCCAAAGCTTCCATTCTACTTTGGGAACCTGGATGCCTTCACAAATCTGTGACAAACCAGGAAAGAACTAGAGGAATCTTCAGGAATGAGAAACACCTATGGGGATAGAGAGGGAAGGCTGAGAATTCTCCTGTGCAAAATGGTGCATTGAGCAGGGTGTGTGTGGGTGAGGAAACCAGCCTGGAGTAACTCCTAGAAGATAAGGAGATGCTGGAGGGGATTCTAATCATCAAAGTCTGGCATGTCAGGCTTAGGAGTCTAGACCAGTAACTGTACAGGAAGGGTAGCAAGAGAATGTTTCTGAGCTAGGCAGGGACATACTCAGAGACCCTGAGCTTTAGAAAGAGAAGTATTCTCACTGTGACGGAGATATTGGAAGAGGCAAGACTTGAGGTGAGAAAATCAGTGAGAAGCATTTGCTCTAATCCAGATGAACAAGGATGAAACTTGGATTGAATGGGGTAAAAAAATGGGGGTTGCTGGGAGGGGAAATGGATGTGACCTGGCCCTGTCCCCTTCCTTCCTGCCTATAGCTCCTGCTGGAGGAAGAGAATTCCAGCCTGTTGGCCCCTCTCTCCGTCCCAGCCCAGCCCCCGCTGTGGCTCTGCATATTGGGCGTCTGGGGTCCATATCTCTCCTAAGCTAGAAGCGCAGAAGTGGAGGCCTCAGTGGGGCAGGGGCAACAGCCTTTAGGCACTGCATAGTTGGTATTTTACTTATGAATTTATGCATAGAATTTAATGTAGCTTCAGGCTTTTTTTAAGCTTTGAGGTGCTTTGTTAGCTTTTGGTTCCTTTTGTAGTGTGGGCATTTCCTTGGCCAAAGGTGGATATTCTCTTACCTACCCCACCCCCTTGGGTCTTGGGACCTTTTAGAATTCCCAAGAAAGAGAGGGTTTTTGCAATTTAAGCTAACAAGTATCTAAATAGATTTTTGCATAAGTTCATGTTCCAGGGTATTTATTTGACATGTAATTCTGTATATACCTGTGCATTCATGTCTGTTTCCATGCATGCGAAAATAAGAGAGTATTTCATTTTGTGTCTAGGTTTGTGTGAGTAAGGAAGAAATAAACCTTTGTTGTGTTAAGCCACTGAGATTTGGGGATTGTTTATTACTGCAGCCTAACATAGTCTATCCTTACAGAAAGCACTTGTTCAATTCACTTCTCAAAGTGAAAATTAGTTATAATAACTACCACAGATAAATACAAACTTGGATTTATTACGGCCAAATAAGAAAGAGTGGTAGAGGGGGATAGTGGGAGATTCACTGATTCAATAATTAAGTGCCTGTCTGTGCCAGGCATAGACAGTTTTCAGCTGTCCAGAGGGCCACAAAATGAAGTGCCTACAGGGTCAAGCAGATCATATCACTGAGTAAAGAAGGCCAAGTGAAACCTAGAAAACTAAAAATAATGCCCTACCTAACAGGGCAGCCTCCTTTTGGCCCTAGTAGATTATTTTCAGGCAGGAATGTGGGCTCAGTATTGCCACATCTTCTGATTTTTCAAGAAAAGATGGAAAACTTGATTTCTATGTAAAACGTCTTACTTTTCAAATGTTGACTCAGTTTTCTTCCTTAAATCCTATGTGGGACAAACAAAACATATCTTCAGGCTAGCTTTGGCCAATGGAATGCCAATTTAATGCTAATCTAACATTTTTCAAATGGAGAAACTGAGGCCAAGCAGGACTGGAAGACTCAAATTAGTCTTAACATGAGTTTTTTTTTAATTAGGGAGGTTCATGTGTCTACATTTTGATGGACCTATAAAAGGTTAGAGACAATTATTACCATTTATTGAGTACTCACTATATGTGACTCAAATAGATCCTCACAGCAATTCTGCAAATTATGCATGATTACTCCTATTTTACAAATAAAGGAACAGGCTTAGAGAGATAAAGTGACTTGCCCAAGTATTTTAGTGAAAATGTTTTGGCAAATATTGGGTGATGGTTCCTTCTCCTTGCTAGGCCTGAAATCAATTAGTACTTTTTATAAAACAGAGTGAAAGATTCAGGCCTCCAGGAGACATATATGAGTCTAAAGGGTTTTTCAAAAAGTCTTTTATTTTTCTACTCAAGATACCATTAAGTAATAAGATCTTACCTGCATTTGTTTCTTAGTCTTCTGCTGTCAAGTCCTTCTTGAATTGTTCCAAATATAAAGACCTGTTGAGCTATTCCAAAGATGTGAAGACCTCGAGACCCCCATCCCATTCCCACCCTTAGAAAAGGCAGGCAGAAAGTTCAAGGAACATGCCTGATCACTGATTCTTTTTCCTAATGTTACTTACACCCCATTTTTTATTTAAGATGATTGATGGCGATGGCATCTGATTACAACTTGTTCTTTCTTGTTTGGGGTCTTGGGAAGCTGGGCTACTCCCTAACAGATTACAGAGTGACAAATCTGCAAAACTTCTCAGAACTGGGTGCAAATAATCAAAGTACAAAAATTGGCTTCACACCTTCCTTCCCTCCCCTTGTTATAACTTAGATATACGATTGCCCCTTAATAGACCCACCTAAGCCTTGCTGTGCTGTGCTCTCCCAATGACCAAGCCCACATACATGGTCACAGAGGAGGGAAGCATTGCAACATACAACATGGCTAAGACCCTGCTACTCAGGGCTGACCAAAGGTCCCCAGTACACCAAGGTCACACGGCTGGGAAGAGTAAAAGAAAAAGTATAATTTGGAGTTAAAGGATGACATGAGAAAGGAGTGGAAAAGAGAAAGTGATAGAGACTGGGGGAAAGAGCTGGGGCAGACCCCTCTTTTACAGGTCCTTCTCATTTCTTTGTAGCCAACCTCCCTTTATGGCCAGACCTGGGCTTTTCACACTACTGGCTGGGCTTCTTGTCTATCAAATTGTTAGGGCTTCCCCACTGGCGCTTGAGGGAATGGGGACTCAGAATAAATGACTAAACACATTCTGTTTGATTCCCTAGGAACTGGTTTTTTTTCCTACAAAGTTAATGTACTTTAATGGCACTTCT
>NW_017732174.1:684331-685343 GCF_001890085.2 Hipposideros armiger | reverse complement strand
CTCGCTCAAGAGTTTGAGCTCTGAGCAACAGCGGTTCGAGTCAGCCCGAGCTGAGCAGCCGTGAGCTGCCAACAGGTGGCAGGATGGCTCAGCTATTAAAAAAAAAAAAATTGCTCATGTTTCTGTCACTGCCTCTTCAGGTGCAGCACCCATCACCTGCAGTTGTGGGGAACCAATGGGCTCCTCGCCTCTGACCAGCCTTGGAGATTACAGCCAATGGACTGTGAACACTGTTTCATATGCCACCCCTTTTCCATTTCCCATTACAGAGCAAGGAAAAGTATTGCCCAGATCCAATAGGGCATCCCTCTTCTAAGCTTCCTTCATGTACCATCCTGACATTCTGCAGAAATAACCAATGAGATTCCAAATTTGGAGCACCACCCCTGCTCCTCTCTCTCCAAACAAGACTCCTCCCGCACAGCCACGCAGGTTTTACTTCAGGAGCTCATTTCACATTCCGCTGTTTGGGAATCCACACTCCCTTTACTTCAACCCTATGTGAACCTGGTCCACTCCTGACCATACTCCTTGTCCAGTGTAGAACTGACATCTTACCACCCATCTCCATCCACTTTCTACTCAGACCCTGATTGCCTTGTCCACGTAGTCCTCATTGTATACCCCTGTTCCATTGTGTAGCTGGGTCTCAGCCCCCGACATATGTATGAATAGACAAATGCCCTGCAGAGACCCTTATGAGAGCTTGAGCACTTCCCAAAAGCAAGATTCATCCTTTTCATCCAACTTAAAATATTGTCTCTGATAAGACCCTCAGGCAGAGTTCTCTACATTCCTTAGGGGCCCTTGCCCCCTTCTTCCCAGGCCTGATCACCCTGAGCTGTCCCTATCCAATTATGTCTCCCCCTCCAAGAATAAGTACCTCTTGGGGGCAGGACCTTCATTCAATTTTTCTCTGGGGACTCAGAATAAATGACTAAACACATTCTGTTTGATTCCCTAGGAACTGGTTTTTTTTCCTACAAAGTTAATGTACTTTAATGGCACTTCT
>NW_017732174.1:664190-681986 GCF_001890085.2 Hipposideros armiger | reverse complement strand
ATAAATTTGTTATTTATGAGCCACCTAGTCTATATTTTGTTACAGCAACCTGAACCAACTAAGAAAGTTGGTTTTAATTATAACATATTGGTATAACATGTTGGCTTATTAATAATTAAGACGTTTTGCATACACAGTGTCTCACTGTGGAAATAAATTAGTATTGTTCATTCTGATGTTTCAAACTGTTAGTCTTTAAAAAAAGTCTTATATCTGAGAAAACAGCTACACACATTTAAATGTTTCCATTTTTGCAGCAAGTTAACAACTTTATTATAGGTTTGTTTCTTTTGTTCTTGAAACTTTTAAGGATTTAACTAGATCTTGCACGAAATACTACATAATGTTTACCTGTCCCTGGCACAGAGTAAGTACCATGTACAGAAGCACTTTAAAAGGTCAGGTAATTGGGATCTCGGTGTCTCCATTTAAATTTTTTCCCCTTTTTCTTAATGGAGAAGACTGAAGACTTGAAAGGGTAAGTGGACAGCCTAAAGCTGCACAGGCCAGTGAGGTAGTAAATATAAAGGGGCTAGATAAGCCTAAGGGCTGAACAAACAGATTCAGACACTAGGAGGCAGAGCTGAACTAACTTCTCCCAAGGTCCCGCCTCCACCTCTTTGTCCCTGCCCTTATCTGCTCCCCGCCTTCAGGGCCTCATTGTCATTTCGTTTGCCTGGGCTGTGGTGAAGCCATTTCCGCCCTGAGAAGGGTGGGGCGTCAATCTCCTACTCTCGCGAGTACTGGTGGTAGAAAGAGGGAAGATGGTGAACATATTTCTTCCTTGCCCTTTCCCGGGGTTCCGCATCACAGTTCCGCCCTTACTACCCCCACTTCCGGCCAGAAAAGCCACTCCACGCGGAAAACGTGGGGGGGGGAGGGGCGGTCCGTCCCGCTGGAAGCGCCAGAAGTGGCTAGGTCTCTTTCCTGCCCACCCAACTTCTTAACTTCCGCCATCACAGTCTCCTCCGCAGCTGTTCCTTCCAGCCCTGATCAACGAAAACAAAACCAGATCCCGCAGCTCAAGACGGAAACCCTCTCCTCTATTACGCTCCGGGAGAAGCAAGGGTGAGGAAGAAACAAGCTCTCAAGCCCCTGCGTCTAGCTTTTCCCTTTGCCTTCCGCTCCTTCACTTGTTACAAAGCCATAGCGGCGGAAGCGAAGCCACATTCGCCCGGAGAGAGGCGGGGCCGCCTGTTCTAATTCTGCTCTCGCGAGCTCTCGGAACCCTCGCGAGACCCGACGCCCGATTTGTGCGCCCGGGAAACCCCGTTGCTCCCTTTCCCCTGGCTGGCAGCGCGGAGGCCGCACGGTGAGGCGGGTTCTCTGGTACAGGGTGGGCGCGGGGCGTCAGGACCCAACTCCCCATTCCCGAACGCGCGCAAAGGGGCTCCTGGTGTCTGCGCTGGGCGACCCCGCCCCCTGCAGCCGCGGCCACGTGCGAGCGGCAGGCCCGGACATGCCGGGTTAGCGCGGTCCGGAACCGAGACTGGGCCTAGTAGGCAATGGGATGTGCAGAGGCTCTCCAAAATTAGGGACTGGGCTCATACAGCGTCTTCACAGACGCGGGCGGGCAGTGTTAACTGCGGTCCATAAAGACCTTGGGCGTCGGTGAACTCCAGGACTCGAGGCGCCGGGACCGTTAGGGCTCGGAGTTGAAGTAGGGCCTTCGAAAGTCTGGGGAGGGCAGCGGTTTAGGTCGCTTTGGGGCTTGGTCCCGGCCACTGTTGGTCGTCTCCACCAGTCTTCTGTTCACATGCTTGGTTCTTCCGCAGATGCCTGGAGTTACTGTAAAAGACGTGAACCAGCAGGAGTTCGTCAGAGCTCTGGCAGCATTCCTCAAAAAGTGAGTGGGGACTGGGGTTCAAAGTGGGTGGAGGCTGTGATCTTTGCCAGATCTCTCAGGGTACGCAGTGCCATCCTTTAGTAGGGGAGACTTATTGGAGGTCTCAGCGTGGAAGTACACCCTTTCTACCTGAGGCCTGAATTGTATTTGAGTTTCAGCTTCTTTGTTTACGTTTTGGGACACATCCGGCTCCTGTCGTGTTGAGGGGAGGGGATTTAGGGAATGAAGGGGCTTGTGGAGACTCCTGAATTGTGTCTTTCTTAACTGCCTGGATCCCAGGTCCGGGAAGCTGAAAGTCCCTGAATGGGTGGACACTGTCAAGCTGGCCAAGCATAAAGAGCTTGCTCCCTACGATGAGAACTGGTTCTACACACGAGCTGGTAAGGAACTGGGGCCTTCGGCGAGGTGGGGGGAAGCTGAGTGACTCCTGGCACAGACCATTACCTCCTGTTCCCTCTGAGCTCTTAATTCATGCCGCCACCCTGCCCTTCCCCCCCCCAAGATAGCAAGCGAGAAGAAACGTTTAACTCTGTCACTGCATGCTTTGTGTGCCATTCAGTAATTTCATGCTCTGAATCTGTTTCTTCATTTGTTGAGCCTTGAGGGAAACCCAGGGACAAATGAGTGTTTGTATTTTGCTTAGAGATGGTTTGTTTTAGAGACAGGCGTTATTGTCCTTCCTATGTCCATAGGAATCAAGACTCCATGAGTTCAGATTCTTCCCTGCCACTTAATTGCGGGACTTCCATCTGCCTGTGCCTCTTGTGTTCCCATCTCTAAAATGGGGCTATCAATTGCACCAATACAGATTATGGTTGTATCCAATGAGCTTAATACAGTTAAACTACTTTAAAGTACGCATGCCTGTTGCAGAGTAACATTGAAGAGAAGTCAGCCATCTTTATTTTTATTACACAGATCATCACAGTAGCGCTTCCTCTCTCTAGCAAGTCGTTCCTAATTAAGTGGCTGGGGATCTGGCCAGGTCACTTCTTGCTGTAAATATTGACAAGTCCCAAATGCTCAGAAGAAAACCTTACTGTCATCCTCTGATTGTTTGCCAGTCCCCCTCTTATTATTCTTCAGTAATAAGAGCTTGGAAGGATTGCAAGTGTAGCCCCTGACTGGACAGTACTAGTTCTCATCTGTCCTTGGCATTTCAAGTTTCTCTAAACTCACCCCCATGAAGGCTTAACTTGGAGGGTAGCGGGGAGGTCAGTGCTGGATTGTGCTGAGGTGGCAGCTTCTGCACAGGCCTTTATTAAGGGCCCTCAGCCTCTCCAACCTTCCTCCTCTATAAAGTGAGATGCAGGGTTTGGAAATTGACAAAACTTCACAATGGCCTTGAGAAGAATTGGCCTTGGTACAAGTTGCCCAGCACTTCAGAACACATACTTTGTAGATTGGTGGTGCTCTCATGCATCAGATGTCCATGGAGTCCACTCTTGTCAGGCCCTAGACTGGACACAGGTGCCACTATGACTCAGCCACCGCCTCTGATCCCTGAGGACTAAAAGGTTTAACTCTTGTGAGGTGGGAAGAGTGGGTAGCATATCTACTACCCACCCACAACTATGCTTTTAGAAAGAAAATGGGGCTGGTGAAGAGCAGCCGACTTGACTTCCCTGAGCACACAACAGTGATGAGGCCTGGACGAGACCACTGTCCCACCACCCATCTTGGGAAGCGAGGCTGCTTGGTCCTGAATGGTCTTCGGCAGTGCCCCACAAGTCAGTAGGTCAGGGCAGCTTTGTATCTAAAATTAGGAGAAAGACGCATAGTTTTCCCATTTGGTCATGTGAATATACGTCCATATTTTGTTTAATCTGCACCTATCAAAAATCTCCCAAACAGGAACTGGTGCTGTGCTGTTATGTAGTTGATGTCAGGAAGGTTAAGGGACATGTTTGGGGTCTGCCAGCTAGCGGTGCCACACTACACCCCACCCTTGTCATTACTAAAGCAGGGGGCCTCCAGCTCTCTTCCATTGGCAGCATTTCATACTTTACTTTTTAGGTGGGGCGAGATCAACAAGAAATGGAGTTGAGGCTCAGTAATTTACATTTGCTGTGGCCCCTTTCTACCCACCACCATACCTCTTCCCCCATCATCTTAGCACTGGGGTGCATCCTTCACTTGCCTCCTCATCTCCCTTCCTCGGGGGTTTCCAAAGCTCCCTTTTTTTACCTCACTTTCCCAGCTGCTCTATTAGCATAGGGTGGTAGCTCTAGACCAAGGTCTGTTGTGTACATTTTTGTTGGGGACACATCCTCAGCAGAGTTGCAATTGTGACACTATTCAGCCTACAAAATGTAAGGTATTTACTGTCTGGACCCTTACAGGAAATGTTTGCCAACCTCTATTCTAGAGTCTAGAGTTCTCCTTCCTAGTTTAGTGCTCAGCTTATGCTCTGGCCAAGTTGGAGTCATAGGAGACACTCATTTACCAGAGAGGAAACAGGCACAGACAGGTGAAGTGACCCTGGGAGGGCTTGGCAGGCTGACTCCAAAACCAGAGTCTGTGCAGTATTCACTTTTTCCTTTCACTGGGTCCTGGAGGCTTGACCTGTTTTGCCCCCTCCAGGGTTTGGGGCTAATGTGTAGTGGGGGTAGTAGCAGCATTGTGGGGCTGGGATAAATTCTGGAGGCATATAGGAGTCAGTCTGGAGTGGGCAGGTCTTAATCTCAGGTGTGGGGGATAAAGAGGGCAGGGCATTCCTAAGGGTGGTCCAGAACAGGGGTAGAGCTAGGAGTAAGGAGTCCCCGGGCAGTGGCATAGGGTGAGGGGCGAGGTAGGGCTAGAAAGAACCTGTGTTTACAGAGTAGAGACCTCTGCTGTAAGAGGATAAGCAGTGTCCAGGGAAGACCACTTGTAAAGGGGGCAGTGCCATGCGGCCCCAGATAAGCCTCTTGATTTCTGGATTCTCAGAAGGGCCTGCTTGGGAAGGGGGTGAGAATCCAGTGTCTGTCTTGGACATCTGGTAGTGAGCAGCTGCTGAACTGGGACACCTGAGTGCATTTTATTATAGGATGGAGGCTGGTCTGTCCTACCCCTGCACAGGGCTGCTGTGTTAGTGGAAGGAACGACTTCTGGGAGGCATTGCAGGAGCAAGTCAAGGAATGAATCAAGGTCAGGAAAGTTTTGTTTGTTTTGGGGAGATTGTGTTTTTTTCCCCCCTTAGAAATTGAACAGAGAAAGGTCAAGGGCAAAATACATCTGGGAGTCTTTATTCCCCGCTTTATGACTCAATAGGGTCAGGATGGGGCCACGAATCTGAACTTAAAACCAGCAGTTGAGACGCTGAGCTGTGAAGACATTTTCAAGGTGTTGCTTGGTCTGCCACATGCTTGAGTGAAGTATGACCCTTATCACCTGGTGGCCTAGTGGGACACACCGCTGACCTCCCTTCACTAGACTCTCAGTGGGTTGGATGAGCCTTTATGGTCTCTCCACAGTTTGAGGTAGAGTGATTCCTGAACAAGATTTCCCAAGAGGGGTGGGTTGCCACCCCAAGGAGCAGAAGGTCTTTGGAGGGACTGAAGGAGATGCCATTTGTGACAGCACCCAGCTCACTATGGTCCTCATAAACACCAGCTGGATGGCTTGGATTTGTGTGGTTACAGCACCACTTCAGAAGGTGGGGCTGGGGGCTGGGTCTCAAGGGCTTAGGAGAGGAGGGTGAGAAAGGTCAGTATTTTATAGAACTCAGTTTTTTGACTGTTAAAGCTTCCAAGTTGTGAAGTTAATACGTTTCTCCCTTGTACTATCTGACAGCATACCAGGTAATTTTATACAGTGTTAAGAAAATTTAAACCCACCCGACCCCATTGAAGAAACTTAGTTAGGCTTTACTGGAGTTCATTCGCTGCCAGCCACTGCTTAAGATTTAAGTAAGCCGTTTACTTCAGAAACACCACAAACCTGAAAGGTGGGTGGACTCTCACAGCTGACGAGGAGTGGTGTTGAAATTCAAACCCTGTCTACCAGATAGCTCAGGACTTGGCCACCCCTTTCCATGTCAAGCTCAGGCCAGCACTGATCCTAGCTCGGCGAGACCGAGTTTGGATGTCCCATTTCTCATGCTCAGCCTCTTCTGGCATCTTTGTACATAGGAATGTTCATCTTACCCTTCCCTTAGTCTGTCCTCTTCCCCAATCCTGGGTACAGCCCTAGTGGGAGAGCAGATCTCCACCCAGAACCAGGGCATGGCCAATGACGGATGCAAGAGGGGTGGCGTTTGGTGTTGGGCATTTGCACTGGTCTTAAAGGGTGGGGTTTTCCAGGGATGTCATTCTCTTGGTCAAAAGATGGTAGGTGGTGGTGACAAGTCAAGGGATAAGAACCCCTGCATCCACAGAGCGGGTGATACACTTATACCAAGTGTGACTCTTCATCCTGGCAGGCAGTAGGTGGTTTGGTGCCTGGAAGAGGGGCAGTGTAGAGGGTAAGGTGAGGGGGAAGATTGGCATAGAAAGAACCAAAGAAAGTGGGTTGTTTGGTTGGGTGGATTTTTTTTGGTTGGTTTTTGGTTTTTGGTTTTTTGGGGTTTTTTTAAGATTTTATTGGGGAATCGGGGAAGGGGAACAGACAAGTTGCTGTCCTTTTGTTCTTCAGTCTAGTTTGAAGGACTTCGCTTCACTGGCCCATGTTGGTATTGTCATTGCAGTCTTCCCGGGTGAGGCAGCCGCCTGCCAGCTAGCCCCACGGCAGCCCAGCTCCAGGTCGAGCTGTTGTTCACCATCTTAGCTGTAGAGGGCACTGTCACTGGCCCTCATATGTGGGATCCAAACCAGGGCCCTGCTGCTCAGAGCTGGCATCCCAAGCCAACTCCCAAGCAACGCACCTCTCGGCCAGCCCGAGAGTGGTTTTTAAGTGAGCAGATGCTGCAGGGAGAGAGACCGCAGAGAGGCTGCACAGTTGGCTCCAAGAAGCCCATGGCTATATCTGAAGACAATCAGGGCAGGAGGGGACTGGGAACAAGTGTGGAACTGCTAGGAACAGCAGCTGGAAGGGAGGAATAACCCATCCTCAGCTCAGCACTGGAGGGTCATGGATGTGGCCCGGCAGCAGGCTCTTAGTAGCAAGTAGTTACAACATTCTGGGTGGCCTGGAGTCCCTGCCTTTGAGCTCCCAACCAAGCAGGGCCATGTGATGACTGAAGTCTGGGTACGTCAGTCCCAGTTCTTCGAACCTCAGTGGCCTCCTGAGGTGGTAAACCAGAACAGTCTCGAGGAGCTCTCCCTCCAGAGCTGTGCCTCATAAGGCCAGTAAGTACCCTTGGAAGCCTGTTTTCTTTTTCTTTAAAGGAGAACAGCACTTGACACATTCATGTGTAACGTATTCACAATAACCCTGGTCTGAAGGATCGTTACTCTTGGTTCTCAGATGAGGGTAGGTGACTTGCCATGGCCACACAGTCAGGCCAGCTCCTAAGGCTGTCTTAATACCTCAGAGAATGTGAAAAGCAGGTGGCACAGAGCCTGGCAGGCAAGTGCTCCACATGAGCAGATGTGTGAGAGCATTTCCAAGGAGCCTAGCCCGGTGGACCAGGGACTTTCCTAAACCAGTCTAGGGACAAGAGCCTCTGTTTCCACGGAGGGGTGGATGCACAGTCCAGGTTGTGGTCTTGGCCCTGCCTCCTTATTACCCCCAAGATTGCTAGGGCTGAGGGAGCTCAGAGCTGCACTCGAGTGGCAATAGGTCCCTTCTCTACTCTTCTGCCCCTTAGGCTTACAGCAATGGACAGTCGTGGCTTAAAACATTTGTTAGGCTCTACCCACAGACCGTCGGGTTCAGCTTCACAGCACAACAGCTAAGAAGGTTGGCCAGGGGTGGGGGGTTCCCTGCCCAGTTACATTGCTGTAGCAGTCCCTCCACTGTTAGGGTGTCCCTGCCTCCTGGGCTGGCCATGGGACGTGGGGGTGGGGGTCAGATACTCGGTCTTGGTGTGTGTGCTCAGTTTTCCTGGCTATAAAATAGCTGCCCCACACATAACTATATACGTGTGACCTTGAGCGAAGCCCTTCCCCAGCCTGCCTCAGCTGTGGAGAGGAGTCTTCTCTGCCTGAGAAGGGTCCTGTCTCCCCTCGCACCCCACCCAGCTTCCACAGCACGGCACCTGTACCTCCGCGGTGGTGCTGGGGTCGGCTCCATGACCAAGATCTATGGAGGGCGGCAGAGAAATGGTGTCATGCCCAGCCACTTCAGCAGAGGCTCCAAGAGCGTGGCCCGTCGTGTCCTCCAAGCCCTGGAGGGGCTGAAGATGGTGGAAAAGGACCAGGATGGGTGAGCAAGGGAGGTGATGGAGGAGCCCTTGGGTCCAGATCACTGATAATGAAGTTGGCGAGGGCCATCTTAGTCCCCCCATGTAGAGAGGTGTGGGTCTGTCCCTGCACAGTCTGCGCCTGCCTCTCAGGTGGGCAAGGATTCTGCAGAAAAGCAAACAGCCAAGGGCTCCACCCGACCACTGTAGCTGACTACCCCGGGCTCCAGGAAGGTAATTTAGTGACTGTCCACTTTCATTAGCCTGCTCGTTAACTTTTCCCAATTGATTTTTCGGGGCTTTTGATCTAATGCTTGCACAAATGACACCCCATCAGCTTCTGGGGGCGGGGGAGGCTCCCACTCCTGCCCCCAGCTTGTTAGAATGCAACTCGTAGGGACTCCGTCAGTGGGACTTGGCTGGCAGCATGTGGTCCCATGGCCAGGTGCCTTTTTGGGAAGCCTGGCTTCCATCCAAAAGGGGCCTGACAGGGAAGGAGTTGCAAGCCTGCGCTCACCAGGGCCTGCATGACCCTTCTCTCCCCCAGGGGCCGCAAACTGACACCTCAGGGACAGAGAGATCTGGACAGAATCGCCGGACAGGTGAGGCCTGGCTGCAGGCTGGGGCTGGGTCCCTCAATCACTGCCTTGGTGTTTCCTGAGCCTGGGCTTCGTCAGATCAGAATTTCCTCTCCTGGAAGATAGGCACAGCCCAGGCTGGTGGGAGTCAAAGGAGGGCTTCCTGGGGAGCGGGCAGGAGAAAGCATTTAACTGACTTCTTGCTGGAGCTGGATAGAAATGTGGGTGCCCAGGGTAAAGGGAAACCGTGGTGCCGCTGGGCTGCTGCTTGTTCAGGTCCTGCTCCTGCATACAACTCCCTCTTTCCAGGTCAGCCTTCCACCGATTCTGGCTGCACGTTTCCTCATTCTTCATGCTTATTGAGCACCAGATGGGGGAGGTGGGCAGGCTGGCTCAGGACTCAGGTCTCCATTCAGATGACTGACTGACTGGACACTGGTACAGAGCTGATTGAGCTGGAGCCAGTCTCCCTGTCTAGAGTGATCTCTTGCCTACCACCTCAGAGGGTAGTGGTGAGGATTCAGCGAACTACGTAAGCAGGAGCCCCCAGGGTCTGGCGTAAACCCAACTGTTGGTTTCTTTCTGTATCATTGCCTCAGGCCTCCTAGCCTTGCAGTATTGAGTCACTTAGTCAAGTGTCAGAAAAGAAAGGAAGGTGTCAGCCCTTTAAGAGTCAGGGGTGACCTGAAAGGAGGTGAGCTTTTCCAGAGCAGGGCCTGGCGCAGACATCGGTGTGGATGCACAGGGCATTGAGCAGTATTGGAATCCCACTCCAGCATTCCTTTCCTTGAGTCCCAGTCTGTAAAATGGGGAAATATCTGGGGTTGTGAGGATTAAATGATTACAAATCAGGACGCCTGGTGTCCTGTGGGCAGTGGGTAGCTAAGTACAAAGTGCTGGAACACAGACCCCGTAGATGATCTTAATTACTCTTCCATCTTTTCCCACAGGTGGCAGCTGCCAACAAGAAGCATTAGAACAAATGATGCTGGGTTAATAAATTGCCTCATTCGTAATTCTGGTCCGGCCGGGTCTCTTGATTGGCTGCTGCTCTTACGTTTGAGGGCATGAGGAAGGAGCACTTCCCTTCCCTTGTGAAAGAAAAGGCCCATGGGTCCCTGGGTGGCTGTGGCTGCCAAAGCCTGAGGCCCAGCCTTCCCAGTTCAAACAGTTCTGCCCCAAGTGGGCAAGATTTCCAAGCTGGTCGGTGGGTGGGCCAGGACCCAGAAGTCCTTCAGTCTCCCCCATATCCTGCCTTTGCAGTTCTCTGGAAAAAGAAACTGAAAGAAGTGGCTGTTTTAAGTTGGTGCCTGGGCCACTGAGACTAAGCAGGAGGGGCCCTGGGGCTCAGATGCCTTTGCCTTGGAGGTGGATGAGGACATGGCCTTCACACAGAGGGAGTTGTGGGGGCCTGCTATGTACCTCCTTTCTCTGGCCTACACGAGTAGGATAGTTCTGCCTGAGCTTTCACTTTTTTGCCATCTCGGTGGCCTTGTGCCCTGCTGTGAAATGGAGCTAGTTGTACCCACCTTGGAGTTGGGTTGGGTTATTCTTCAGAGGTCCCAAGGAGCAGGCTGGGACCTGACTGCCACTTAACACCCTGCAAGGGAAGGGACCGCGAGGCACCTGCACGGAAGCTAAGCTCGGGCTCCCATCGTCACAGCCTACACAGCGACTGGCTCTCGGCTCCAGTCGGGCGGGAGCTCCGCCTGTGACAGCCCTTGGTCTGGGCGGCAGAACCAAAGGATGCCCAATGGGCATGTGCCCAGCGGTGGAGGGACAAGTTTGGGAAGGTACACCTTACTGCCCCATGTGACCCGACCCACCTCCCAGCTGGAGAACCAAAATGCTGGGCTTGGCTGAGGTTGCCCCAGTCGAAGATACTGGGCATTTCCTTCCAGTGCCAAGCCTGGGTTTCAAACAACAAATGGGTTCAAATTCCAACTCTGCCCCTAATTCTGTGCGACCCTGAGCAACTTCTTCCCCCAGACCCACTGATCCTGTTTGCAACTCTGCGTACTCCAGAGGGTTTCAGAACATTATACCATGTAGATAGTTCCTTTGGCTCTGGGCAGCAACACCAAACGGCCATTTGGTGTTAACCAAACTTGTTGAAAGTGGGAAGAATATCAAACCGAACAGTCCTACACTCCGTGAGGAATGAAACTGTCATCCCTTCCAGCTCAGGAGTTCGTCAGTGCTGGAAAATTTGTACTGAACAAATAGAGCCTATCACATGCAAGGAGCTTTATAAATACTATATAGACCATCACAGCGCAACCCTGTGAAGTAGGTGCCAAAAAGCACCTGTAGTTTGGAGAATGAGAAAGTCACAGTTTGGGTAATATACCTGATGTCCCATATCTAGGGGGGTGGCAACGCCAGCATTTGAACCCAGACAACCTGGCTCTAGCCACTACATTGCACTGTCCCTTGGAAGTGAAAATGAGGCACAAAGGGTTATGCTCCTGGGGATGGCGATGGGCCTGGAACTCCTGGGCCCAGTTTCCTCTTTTGCCAATTGAGATTGAAGACATTTTCGAGTTGCTGTGAGAACGCAATGCCAAGCATTTGGTTGCCACGCACAGCCCCAGGCACCAGGGGTGCTGGATGAATGGGAGGTGGAGGTGCCCAGACTTGCCTCCCGGGCCTGAGAGGGCCAGCAATCCTGCAGACGCGCCTCTCCACCGCTAGGGGGAAGTCGAGGGCCTGGAAACGGCCTGCAACCGAGGGATAGAGAAGGAGGTGAATTCCTAGGGCTGTAGCATCTAAACCCAGGTTTCTGCCTAGGAGAGGATCATAAGGAGGAACTGAAGCACAGAGGGGCTAATGACCTGCTACAGATTGAGAGTTCCAACAGAACACCTGGGTCCTTGGAAGAGCAGAGGGCCCCAGGGCCAGAGAAGGGGATCTGTGCCAAGCATTGTGCAATATTCTCACAGCCTCACAAAGTGGAGGGATTGTGCCAAGATTACAGGAGGAGAAACTGAGGCTCAGACCAGTCAGTTGGCAGAGCTGAGATTCAAACGCAGGAATCGTGACTCAAGGCCCATGCTCTTCTGTGTGGGCGACAGTTGCTTTATAAAAAATAATGAAACATTTCAAGCACACAAAACAGTATACATAATAGTGTAACAAAGACTCATGAGCCCACCACCCAGCTTAAGAAATAAAACGACATAAAATGGAGACAGATAAAGCCCTCTGTGTACCCTGCCCAGTCAAACCTCCTGGCTTCCCCCAGCAGTAAACCTCTCTCAGGAATTGGGTGTTACTCCCCTGCAAGGTTCTACACCTTCACTACAGATGCATGTGTCCCTAACAGCACACGGTGTTGTTTTGCTTTTTGAAAACCAGTCAACTGTATCATGCTACAATATCTTTTTTCTCATTTTTGTGTTCTCAGATGTAGCCTTGTGAAGCCCCACCTTTTCTCCTGCTGTGTACTACTTCATTGGCTGACTCTACCACAATGTATGCATCCGTTCTCCTGTAAATGGGCTTTCATTTGTTTCCCAGTTTTTGCTACCAAAAATCTCCCTGCAATGAATTTTTTCCTGTGTGTCTTCGCGCATGTGTGTGTGTGTGTGTGTGTGTGTGTGTGCCTGTGATGGTCCCCTAACTGCTCACAAACATTTCAACAACCTTATATCATTCCCCATCTCAAGCCCTCAGGCCTCATTTTCCTCCTAGTTGACCTAAAATAATACTAAAAGGAACCTGGGCACACACAGCGATTTTGAATCCCTGCTCCACAACCAGACTGTATAACACTGGGCAAATGACAGTGACACTCCCCTTTACTGGCCTCAGTTTCCTCCTCTGTAAAATGGGGTGGGGGGCTACCTTGCCCACTTGTGGGGAAGCTGAAATGAAAGAACGTCAAGAAGGGGCCAGCCAAGTGGCACGTTGGTTAAGAGCTGGCTTGGGACGCCAGAGGGCCCCGGTTCGGATCCCACATATGAGGGCCAGTGACACTGCCCTCTACAGCTAAGATGCTGAACAACAGCTCAACCTGGAGCTGGGCTGCCATGGGTCGCCAGCGACAGCATAGGCTGCAGTTCCCTGCTGCAGTGGGTTGTCATGGGCTACTGTGTGTAGCCAGCAGCCAGCGTGAGCGGCCAGCAGCCACAGTGAGCGGCCGTCCAGAAGCCGGCGACTGATCTGCCTCGCCCAGGAAGAGCGCAATGATGGTGCCAACTTGGGCCAGTGAAGCAACGTCCTCCACAACTAGACTGAAGAACAAAAACAACAGCAACTTGTTTGTTCCCCTTCCCCCAATTCCCCAGTGCTGTTCCCATCCAATTCCCCAATAAAAATCTTTAAAAAAAAAAAAAAAGAAGAAGAAAAGAAAGAGCCCATCACGGCTGTAACTCCTTGGGTACCAAAAATATCATCTCGTGTCACAACTCCAGGGAGATATTTTTATCCTCATTTCTTGGATTAAAAATGCCAAGACGGGGCCGGCCGAGTGGCTCAGTTGGTTAAGAGCTCGCTCAAGAGTGCGAGCTCTGAGCAACAGAGTCGCCGGTTTGATTTCCAACCCGAGCTGAGCTGAGCTGCCCGTGAGCTGCCAACAGGTGGCAGGATGGCTCAGCTAAAAAAAACAAAAAAAAATGCCAAGACTTGTGGGGGTAGCCAGTTAGCTCAGGTGGTTAGAACACAGTGCTCATAACACCAAGGTTGCCGGTTTGATCCCCGCATGGGCCATGGAGCTGCGCCTTCCACAACTAGATTGACTTGGAGCTGATGGGTCCTGGAAAAAAACACTGTTCTCCAATAAAATCCTTTTTAATAATTATAATAATAATTTTTTTAAAGAGCTAGGGCAGCCAGGTGGCTCAGTTGATTAGAGGACAAGCTCTGAGCAACAGGGTTGCCGGTTCGATTCCTACATGGGCCAGTGAGCTGAGCCCTCTGCAAGTAGATCAAAGACAAAGACTTGAGCTGAGCTGCAGCTGAGCTGCTGGTGGGCGGCCGGATGGCTCAGTTGGTTAGAACGCTGTGCCTCTAACAAGGTTGCCGGTTCGACTCCCGCATGGGATGATGGGCTGCACCCCCTCCGCAACTAGATTGAAAACAGCGACTGGACTTAGAGCTGAGCTGCGCCTTCCACAGCTAAGACTGAAGGACAACAGCTTGACTTGGAGCTGATGGGTCCTGGGAAAAACACACTGTTCCCCAACAAAGTTTTATAAAAAAAAATGCCAAGACTTGGAAAGAGAAGCCACCACTTAGTCATAGAGCCAGTCGCCTGCCTCATTTATTCCTTGTGAGCATTAATAGTAACCAACATTTACTGAGCACCTACTATGTGCCAGGTGCTGTCTTCAGGGCTGTGCATCACAGCCCCTTTAAATCCTAGTTTCCAGTCCCACAAAGTGAGGACACAGAGGCTCAGACAGGGGACATGTTTTGCCCAAGGCCAGTAAGGTACAAAGACGAAGCTCAGAGTCACTGTCCTGTCTGCCTACACGCAGCAGCAGGCGCCCCGAACTCTGGCTCTTTCAGGCTTCTGGCCCAGGGCTTGCCAGTGACAAGACAGGCCTTGAATTGGCCTTTTCTCCCCAACCAAGCAACCTCCCCTCAGGGGAATTGTGGCCACCACAGGTGCAGGGAGCAGTTCCTCTCCACTTACATCCTGAAGCACACTGGCAGGGGGCCGTCCCCTGGCCTGACAGCTGAAGGGCCCAGCAGTGGGGCCAGTGGAGCTGATCTCCTCCGGCAGGGCTGGGCAGGAAGTGGGGTGGAGTTTGGGGCCCACCGAGGTAGGATCTAGTACCCCAGAACTGCTGCAGCCCAGACGAACCAACCCACTGGGAGAAGATGCCTGGGGGTCCCGGAGTCCTCCAAGCCCCACCTGCCACCATCTTCCTCCTGTTGATCTCTGCTGCTGGCCTGGGTACAGGCCTGGGTATGTGATAACAGGCTGTTGCTGGGTGGAGGGGGTCGGTGACCCGGGAGGATGGAGAGGGGCACAGGCGGAGGGCCAACAGGGGAGCAGAGAGGAGCCAGCAGGAGGGGAGTTGGGAAATGCCCCTGTAGAAACTGTGTCTGTCTGGTTGACTGTACCAAGCAGACCTATGGGAGGCTGGAAGAGGCTTGGTGACATTGAAGGGACATCCGCTGCCTCATGGAGGGAGACAGGGGCTAGAGGTGCCTTCCCCACCCCCTCTTCTCTGCAGGTCAAAATAAGGAACTAAGGTTACCCTTGACTAAGCTTCCGAGGTGGGGGCAGGAGGAAACTTGGGGAGTGCTCAGCTTTCTCTTTGTCTGCCTTGAACCCCAGTCACTCCCCTGTGTAGGAAGGCCCGCCTCAGTGCTAGGGGAGGGGCGCCTCATTGCACCCCCGCTTCGCTAGCCTCCCCCAGCGATACCAGCGGGCAGGGCTGTGACTGCCTATTTGACCAAGGAGTTCAGAGAGGCAGTTGATCACCCAAGGTTACACTGGGAGCCCAGATTGGAGCCCGTGACCCTAAGGTTGCTGCCTCCTTCCCCACCCCTTCCTCCTCTCTTCCTCACCTCCCCGCTTCCCTCTCCAGAAGAGGCAGAACAGCCTTGTGGATTGGCCTGGGGCACTGAAAGCTGGGGCTTCCCGGAGCAGTCAGGCTGGGCTGCTCTCGGCTCCCTCTCACCACCCATCCTGCTGAGGCCCTTCCCTAACCCCCCAGCCCAGTCCAAGGACTGAACTCACCGGACCCCTAGGTTGACACAAGTTACAGAGAATGAGGGGCAGGCTCAGAGACACAGAACGGCAGACCCGAAGACTGGCAGGAGAAAGCCCAGGGGGCCGAGGTTTGAACCCCCAGCCACTCCTGCTACCCTGAGCCTCCGCTGTCCCATCTGAAAAATGGGACAATGAAACTACTAAGAGTTTTGTGAAGGTTACACAAGATAAAGTGCCAGGTGCAGGGCAGGACTGGGGCTGGGGCAGGGAGAGTAGGCCAGGAAGGCCTTCAGGAGGAGGTGATGTCCAAACTGATTCTGCAAGAAGCTGCCTGGGCAGGGGCACTCTGGCACTACAGAACCAAGTTCCAAATGCCAGCGAGTTCAGGGGGACCAAAGCACAGAGTGGGCATGGGGAGGGTGGCAAGAGGTGGGACTAGAGAGGGGAGTGGGGATCCCCAGGTGTGTCACCACCCCAGGTATCTTACTCTCCTCCCCTAGGATGTCCTCTTCCCCCAAGGTGTGTCCTCTGTCTCCTCCCAGGGGTGTCTCTCTCTCCTCCCTTAGGTACCCCCCATTCCCCCTCCCCACATCCTGTGTCCTCTGTCCCCTGTCGTCCCCCACCCAGGAGTGTCCTTATACTCCCTCCACACACACCCAGGAGTGCTGCAGCTGCAGAGGCCAGGGCTGGGGCCTGTGTCCCTATCCAGAGTCCCTGACCTACCCACCTCTCCACAGGCTCCAAGAGCCAGACCCTGTGGGTGAAGTGGGGCCCGGCATCACTGACGGTGTCCATGGGAAGCACGGTCGACCTCCCGTGCTGGTACAATAACAGCCGCTCTGGCAGCAACCAAAATGTCACATGGTGGCGCATCCTCGGAAGCAACTACACGTGGCCCCCTAAATTGATTGGCCACGGCAAGGGCCTGAATGGTGAACTGACCCTGGAATCGGTGAACAGGAGCGATGCGGGCATATACAGGTGCCAAATCAAATATGACAATAATGTCCTGCGCTCCTGTGGCACCTACCTCCGTGTGCGCGGTGAGTGGCAGTCCTGACTCCAGGGTCCCACCACTTTGCAGCTGGGGACTCCAGGTTTCCTGTCTGTGAGGTGGGGACGGAGCCATTGCCTGCATTGTGGGCATCCTCACTCCCTGCTCGCACACGCTGACCCATTTCCCATCTGCAGGGTGGGGGCCTCAGTGGGGCCTTGCGAGGGGTGGGGCCGGGGCGCCAGGGCTCTGAGCAGCACCCCTCCTCACAGAGTCGAACCCCGAACCCTTCCTGGCCATGGGGGAGAGCACCAAGAACAACATCATCACAGCCGAGGGGATTATCCTGCTGTTCTGTGCGGTGGTGCCTGGGACACTGTTGCTGTTCAGGGTGAGCCACCTGGGACTGGGACCCTGGCATCTGAGGGTCCCCACATAAAGCTCGGGAGAATAATACACCCATCTCACAGGGGACTTGGCGGGTAAATGAATTACTACAATAACAGGGTTTTAAATGGTACTGGTGGGCGGCACCCTTGCTCAGTCTTCCCGCAGGGCTGTCCTCACTGCCCTTCTCTAGGGATGTTCTCACGCTACCCCCGCTCTCCCTGGGCAAGTTGTCTCACTCTATCCCCCAAGGGTGCTATATTCTCCCCCGACCCAAGAGTAATGTGGCCCTCCAGATGTCGCCAAGGCCAGGGAAGAAGATGGGGCCTGGGGTCCTCCCAGAGTCTCTGATGTGCACAAGCCTCTCTTTAGGCCACAGGACTACAGCCATTTACTACGTTTGTTGTTACACATGGAGAACAATTAGGCAGGGGAGAGAACCAAAAGGACACTGACTTGGACCCAGGGAGACATGCCACTTACCCAATATGTGGCTTTGAGCATGCCCCTTACCAGCTCTAGTAAAGCATCTCCTGGCAGCCAGGCGGCCCTACAAACATATTCTCCCCCCACGGCCCCTCACTGAGGCTCCCAACCCTCCACAGAAACGATGGCAGAACATGAAGTTCGGGGTGGATGCCCGGGATGACTATGAAGATGAAAATCTTTATGAGGTGAGTGGAGGGCGGGGACAGATTAGGGGCAGGTGTCTTAGGTGTCTCATGGTGGGTCCTCATGGGGTTGGCTGGGGCCAGGGACCCAGGCATCAAGGTACTGAGACCCACCAACTGTTTGCACCCCAGGGCCTGAACCTCGATGACTGCTCTATGTATGAGGACATCTCCCGGGGCCTCCAGGGCACATACCAGGATGTGGGGAGCCTCCACATCGGAGATGTCCAGCTGGAGAAGCCGTGATAGTGAACAGCCCGGCTGCCCCTGCCTGCCGTGCTCCCAACTCCACCGTCTCTTCCCGTTGAACCAGTTCTTTTCACAATCTTTCTCAAGAGTGTCCTGCATCAACTTCCCTATTAGGAGTGTTCTCTGCTTTTGCTCCCTCTAG
>NW_017732174.1:623018-664095 GCF_001890085.2 Hipposideros armiger | reverse complement strand
CACCCACCCAGCGGGTAATGAGCCCTTAATCGCTGCCTCTAGGGGAGCTGATTATAGCAGCCTTGTTAGCGTCACCTCCCCCCTCCCGGCTCTGTCATGGCCACTTAGAGATAATAAATCCTTCCCAACAGCAGACCTTCGCAGGAGTCATGGATCTCATGGGGACTGCCCACCCTCCTCCCCTGGGACCCAGGAGTCCAGGCCACCAGCCCCTCCTCCCCCAGACCCAGGATTCTGAGCCCCTAGCAGCTGCCCACTCCCCACACCTGGGACCAGGTAGCCAGTCTTGGCTGCACCCTGAGAGAAACAGGAAGTATCTTGGGAAGGATTCCACCCAAGGCCATGTCTTCCCTCAGCAGGAGGGGACAAAGCGGGGAATGGAGGTGACCATAATTATTTATGTGTATCTATGTCCCAGAATCACAGGCGACTACCTGGTAGGACTGGTACCAAATTCTATGGTCACTCCTGTTCTCTGGGAGTGGATTTGTGGCAGGGGACTTGGCAGTCTGTGGCCCTAACTTGGGCAAGGTGGGGAGACCCTGGGTCAATGACAGAGAGGCATAGAGATGTAGAGTTTCTGAGATCGAGAGGGGAGAAAGACTGAGACAGAGAGATAATGACAGAGATACTGAGATAGAGAGAGACAGCAGAAAAAGTCAGAAAGGAAAGAAGGGTCCACAGAAAAACAGACACGGAGAGGGTGACCCCTGCGACTCCAGGGAAAATAACAGGTGGGGAAATGACTGAGATGGCGATGCAGAGACACAGAGATGGGAAGAGAAGAGCTCCCAGGGAGAATGTGACAGAGAGGACAACGGGGAACCGGTGGGTAAGACCCCAACGGAGAAAAGGAGAGAAAGAATCAGAGAGAGAGGGCCACGGACAGAAACAGAGAGAGGAAGACAGAGAGACACACAGAGACGGAAGGCAGGGAGGTTGTGGCGCAGGCCGAGGAGGGCGCAGGGAGAGACTCTCCCCCAGCCCCGCCGGGAGGTGATGGCGGACACCACGCCCTGCAGACAGACGGACAGACCCAGCCGGGAGAGGTCGGGCGGGGTCGGGGCGGTGCAGATGCCCGTGGATCCCGGGCGGAGCGGGGAAAGGCGGGGCCGGGCGGGTTGAGAGAAGGGGAAGGAAGCGGAGGTGCCGGGCGGGCGCGGGGCGCGGGCAGGAAGCGGGGAGGGGCGGCGGGGCGGGGGCCTCCGGAAAAACGCCCCAACTTCCTGCCCCGCCAGAGCCAGGAAGCGGGAGCCCGGACACAGGGCCCGGGATCGCCGAGCCCGACCTCGGGCGCCCCGCCGGTCATCTCCCTGCGCGGACACCAGGTACACCGTCCGTGGCCCCGCCCGGCCTCCTCCCCTTGGCTGCTCGGGGAAGTGGGAGGAGGAGGGAGGGGGCTGAGGCGCTGCCGGCAGTGGAGGGGCCTCTTGGGGGCACCCCTGAGCCAGAGGCCGCCCCTCCCTGGGCCTCAGTTTTCCCATCTGTCAAAGGGGGCAAAGAGCCCGCAGAGTGCCCGATAGGTGGGGTGAGGCATGCGAGACCGGGGTCAAGGCTCCCAACTGTCCAGCGGAGGACAGATGATCACTCCCACTGCACGGGTGGGGAAACTGAGGCCCAGATAGCAGAACCGACTCGTCCCAGGGCACACGTCGTGAGACCGAGTGGAGTTGGGATTTGAACTCGCAGGTGCTTTCCGCTAGGCACCATCCTCCAACCCCGCATGCTTTAGGACCACCTAAAAAGAAAAACAACAGTTAACAACGTCGTAGGCCGCTGTGAAGCTGAAAGTTGCGGAGCGCCTTTGAAAGCGTTTCTGGGAAGCTCTTTTTTCTGGGCCATTAATTATACCGAGATCTGGATTGTAGGGCATAGAGCTGGAGATCTTCCTCCATTGTATAGATGGGAAGACTGAGGGTTGGAAAGAAGTAATTGCATACTCCAGGTTACACAGCATGTCAGAGGGAAAGGTACGCTTGAATGCAGGATTTTTGCTTTCCAGCCCCAGCGGACAGTGCCGTGGTGGGGTGGGGAGGATGCAGGGAGAACTAATGGACGAGCGTTGGGAAATCAACTTTGGTCCCCGAGTTAGGGAGGCAAGATAGGGCGGGGAACCCAGTCCGAGAACTAAGTAAAGGCCGTGGTGACTTGGAGATCTCAGATTGAGTTTTGGCGTTGGGGGTGGAACCATCCTCACCTCGGGCCGCGGAGGTGGGGGCGAGGCAGGGGCGGGGCCCAGGGGAGTAACGGGAGCAGTCGAGATGAGGAAACGCCAGGCCTCCAAGGCAGGCCAGAGCGGCCCTATCGGGCCAGCGTGGCGTGGCGCAGTGGAGAGCTAGAGCGGCCTGCAGGAGGAGTAGAGTCCTCTGGCAGGAGGCAGGCTAGAGCGGCTGGCGGGAGGAGTGGAGCTGGACTCAAAGGTAGCCTCTGGGGCGGCTAGAGCGACTCGGAAGCGGGGGTGGGGGAGCCCGGAGCCGGCGCGCGGAGGCTTCGGTTCTGGCAGCTGCGGTGGCTTCTCCGACCCGGAGCAGGTGAGGGAAGCGGGCCCCCGGCGGGTGTCATACCCTGACTCCGCACGTCTGCCCCAGCATCCCTGGCAGTGCGCATCGCCACGTCCCCTGTAGGATTTGGGGCCCGTTTAGACTCGCCATGTCCATGTAGGTTTGGGGGCTCGTGTAGACCCTCCACGTTCCATGTAGATTACAAGATCCTACATACACCCCAGGTTTCTGCTGGCCCCCTGTGGAGACCCGGCTCCTTACAGACATGGAGTCCCCATCGATCAGTAGCATCTCCTAGAATCCAGGGCCCTGTAGATCCTGGGTCTGGGGACCACCACCCTCCCCTATAAAATTCTGGTCCCCATTTAAGTCTCCAGAGGTCCCATAGACTGGCCACTTTCCCTATGGTTTCATGATCATGTGTGACCCCTGATGCGTGTAGACCCACCATGTGTCAGATAGAACCAGAGGCCTTATACATTCCAAGGGCCCCTTATGGACTCACCCTAACTATTCTGTATTTTAGGTTCTTTAAGGCTCCCAGAGGTTCTAGGAGACTAGGGTCATCAACTCAATATTTTATAGACCCTGAGCCCTGCATAGCTCCCAAGTGCTCATGTTGTCCACCACACGTGTCTGCTTTGCTCTAGGTTCCCTACCGCTAAACTGACCCCTGTCAGCCCCATGCACATAGCACCCTCTCTGCTGGACTTCAGGCCTTGTCAGTTGCCTATAAATCCATCGGACAGCTTCAACCTATAATTTCCCAGCCTTTGTGGCAGCCCCTCATCCCCCATCTCCTATGTAGCCTGACCCTCCCCCCGTCCTCCCTGAGTCTCAAGACTGTGGAGCAGCAGAGCCTATCCTGTACTCCTGCCCAGGCCACAGTGCCCACGTATCCCTGACTTTCTCAGGCCCATAAGGAGACCGGATGTGTCTCAGCCTTGGTTCAGATTTTAATTTCCTAAGGTTTCCCGTGCTCTGAGGCAGCACATTCTGATAGTTAAATGCATAAACTCTGAAGCCAGACTGCCTGGGTCTGAACCCCAGTTCTGTTCCTTATGAGCTGTGCCTCAGTTTCCTCCTTTGTAAAATAGGCATAATAATACTGACCTCATGTCGTCACTGAGAGGATTAAATTAGTTAATACCTATAAAGCGTTAATGCTGTGCCTGGCACATACTTAATGACACTTAGCACACATTAAGTGTTAGCTGTTATTTTGTATTATTGTTACAAAGAATAAAGGAGATAATATGTGTCATGTGCATGATTTGGGGCCTGCCTGGCACTGAGCATTCACTCAGATAACATGTGTCCTCTCCTGTGTCCTTTTGGAATCTCCCTGCTCCTGTCCAACCTGTCCACCCCTAAGTGAGATGATCATGGACCTTCCATGTCCATGGCCATGTTTTCCAGCCTAGAAGTTGCAGCTGGCGGCCTAGGGATGGTTTTCCATCTCTCACGGGAATAACAATAGCATGGGGTGCTTGTGGCTTGTGAGAGTTAAGTGAGTTACTATATGAGAAGCTCTCAGAGCAATGCCTGGTGCACTGTAACTGCTATGTAAGTTTAGCATTCATAATAAATCATTGCTATTATTTTTCTGCCTTGGTTTGCAAATTTATTTATGTGAACATTTAACAATGCTCAAATCTTAAATTACCCAAGCTTGGATATTGGACAAATACCCTTTATGCAAAAGAATAAAAATGGTGCCTGCTCTGGTGAATCCATGGGATGGCATTTGGACACTCCAGAAAGCATCATTGTTTAATGATCATAATCAAAATCATAGCTACCATTTATTGAATGCTAGGGAGGAGGCCTGTGGAAGAGGGAGAAGGGTGGGTCTCAGGCCACTAGGGTTATAAATAGCTCTGGGCTGTGGGGAGAGCCCCCCACTGGTCCACTCCACCCATTTCCACAGCTCTTCCCGCCTGACACGGGCTCGCGTGTCATTAGTCAGACTAATTAATGACACAGAAGATGTCGGTGGGAAGACACTGGGAGAAGTGGAGACTCAAAGAGAGATGATGGGAGAGATGAGAGACAGCAAATGAGACAGCAACTCGGATTGGTGCGGGGGACAGTGGCTGCAGAAACCAGATGTGGGAAGACGGAGTTAGGGACAGAAGAGAGACAGAGGGCAAAGACAGAGCAGCAGAAGCAGGGGTAGGGTGGAGTTGGCTGAGGGAGAGAAGAGGAAGGAGGGGAGGCAAAGACAGTGGGAAAAATGAGACAGGCCTGAAGGAAGGGAGAGAAAAGGAGGAAACGGAGAAGACAGGCAAAGACAGGCAGAATCAAGGGAAAGACAGCCAGAGTGCTGTCTGGGGAAAGGGGCGTCGGCAAGACAGACTGACATAGGTGAGGGAGACAGACACACCTTGGGGGTCCTGAGGACCCGTTCCTTGTTTCCTGGGATTGGAAGCCAGAAAGATACCAGGTCCCTGAGGAAAAGAACTTGTGGGTCCCGGGACTCTTGGTCCCTGAGGGAGGCGGGTTCAGAGTTTTGTTTTCTTATCTGAAGAGAGTTGGGGGTTGGGGGTTTGCCATTGTGATTTCCTGTCACAGGAAGTGGGGCTGGTGGGTTCAGAGGCAACATCCTGCCCCAAGCCTGTCACAGATGAGAGGAGAGCCCCAACACACCCCAGTTTTCTCCCTCCTACCTCCCCTTTAACCTTCCCAACTCTGCTGGCCCCCAACCCCTCCTTCCTCAAACCCAGGAATCCAGGCCCCCAGCCCCTCTTCCCTCAGATCCTGGAGTCTGAGCCCCCAGCCCTTCCTACATTAGGGACCCCAAAATTGCAGGCTGTCATGGCCACAGCTCTCTCATGGACCCAGCCTCCTGGGCCTCCAGCTTCCCCCCCACCCCCCAAACAAGGCTCCCTGTCCTTGGGCTCCCCGCCCTGGCTGGCCTCTGAAGGGCTCTTTGTGGCCACACAGAGGCCCCATTGAGTTGTGGAGGCCCGGATGGGGGAAGGAAGGCTGTTTACTCACCTTCACACCTGGGCCAGGAATCTGTGAGTAACCACCCTGTGCCACCTCCTCCTACCCCCTAACCTCAGCCCCTCCTCTTCCCCCAGCCCAGCAGAGCCCATGGAGGCAGAGGACGTCGTGGCCCGAGGGGCGGTGAGTGGACAGAGCCAAGGAGTGAAGGAACTGGGGGGCTGTGAAATGGGGAGCACTGTGGGCTGAAGCCAACCCTCCCCTTCCGCAGGCCCCAGGACCCCCCCGGCCTGGCCTTGTGCCCGTCAGCATCATTGGGGCCGAAGACGAGGATTTTGAGAACGAACTAGAGACGGTGAGGGTAAAGGGCGGAAAAGCTTCTGTCTTAGGCTTCCTGGGGCCCCAGCCCCGCAAGTCCCATTCTCAGTGTCCCCTCCCATCTTGGTCCAGTTCTCCATCCTCAGAGGCTGTCCTGCTGCGTCTTCTCACTGCCGGTCTCTCTTAGCTTGGTGGTACCTCCTTCCTTATCCTTCCCCCTCTCCCCATCCTCAATCCCACCCTTTTCATTCTAACTCCGGTTTTGGGGGATTAGACGTAATTGCCATCCCCCAATTATATCACAGATCCCATTCCATCTCTTCTCATTTCTGTCCTCGTTACCCCTCATTTTAACAGTAAATCTTCATTCTCTCTGACACCTGCCCTGCGACCATTACAGCATAGACACCATCATCACCCTGTCCTACCAACTTGGGTCCATCAGGAAATGCCAAGGAAGGAGCAGGGGTGAAGCCTAAGGCCCCTCTTCTGCTCCCCACTGTCTTACCCCCATTCCCACCCCCAGAACGCAGAGGAACAAAACAGCCAGTTCCAGAGCCTGGAGCAGGTGAAGCGTCGCCCGGCCCACCTCATGGCCCTCCTGCAGCACGTGGCCCTGCAGTTTGAGCCAGGACCCCTGGTGAGGGCAGGGATGGGGGCTGGGCCAGGCCAGAGCAGGCGGTGCATCAGACCAGTGAAGATGAGCCGGGAGGGTCTGGAATGCAGATCTAGAAGCTGGGAGCCAGAGGGACCAGCATGTGATCCAGACAAGATTGCAGGTGCCCCATGTAAATCTCAGTGAGCAGAGTGTAGACCAGGAGAGCAGACAGCAGGGCCATGCAGAGAGCAACAGAATCCAGGTGCCTGGCAAAAACATGCCTGCCCCGCCCCCCTGCTGTGTCTGTGGCAGTGTCACCCATCAATGACAGCACCCTTTCCCACGGACTCTGGAAATCAAATCCCCCTCTCCATGGCCTTGGCAGGTGCCATCAGGCGGTCATTCAGGGCTGGTGCTGGGGAGAAAGCCATTGGCTTTCCCGGATCTAGGTGGCACAGCAGGCCCTGACCCAGAAACAAGAAACCACCACAAGCAGCCCACAAGACAGAGAAAACATGATCCATGATCCAGAAACCTCCTGTATTAGGCAGAAAACACCTGGGAGGTGCGGATGCAGAGCTGTGCTGTGGGAAACACCTGCAGAGTCTAGAAAATGCAGCAGGTGATGCAGGAAGGAAGAAGCCACAGCGCTGGCTGCGGGGGGGGGGGGGGGGGGGGGGGGGGCCGCTCTGTGGATGAGGGTCACATTCCAAGAAGGCCCAGTGCAGCCCAGCACAGGCCTCAGTTGGGGTTAGCTTATGGCACTGGTCTGTACTGGAAAGTCACAGCAGATGCCTCCAAGAGACAAGGAGACTGGCAGAAATGCTAGGGGAGGGCGGATGGGATGTGAAAAGAAGGGGTGTGGACTAACATCAAAGCCTCAAAAACTGGCAGGAAATCAGGAAATGGCCTTCCCTCCAGAAAAGTGGCAGCCCCTCCTCTGGTGCATGGAGGTTTCTAGAACTCAAGCTCCTGGGACTCAGCTCAGGGGTGGTGCTGACTACCATGTCCTTCCTGCGAGGGCTTGGCTGAGGGGACCCAGATGGCCTCCAGCATTTTGAGATTTGTCATGCTGCTCCCTCACCTTATCGGCTGGGGGCATGTCTGAGATATAGCTGTGGTCCCCTAGGCTGCTTCCCGATGGCCTCTCATGGAGTTTTGCTCTGCAGGGAGTGGGGGTGACAGATTTGTTGAAAGTGTTTACTATGCAGAAACAGTCCCGCCCCCACTGGGCTGAGTCCTTAGCACACTGAGACCATGTCCCTTACCTGATGAGAACCCCCGAGGAGCCAGGATAGGTTAGAGTCCCCACTGTATTGCCAGTGTCACCCAGCACAGGGCTGGCATACAGGCAGTCCCAGGAAGTACTTGATGAACGAATGAGTGAGCCCCATTTGTTCACCTGTTTATTTACCCAGCTGCCACCATGCTCTGGGCCCTGTCTGGGACACAGATGAATCAGAACCAACCCCCTTGCACACCCCCAACGCTAACCTTCCAGTTACAGTATTTCTAGGCAGTATAGTGGACACAGGCTGCCTGGATTCTAACCCCAACTTTGCCACTTTACTAGCTGTGTGATCTTGAGCAAGTTTCTGGAGCTCAGTTTCCTTTTCTGCGAAATGAGAGAACGATGCCCTAAGAGCAAACAGGTTCATGTTATAAAGGGTTTAGAACACTCCTGGCTACACCAGTCCCTGTGTAGCTGGTGGTTGTATTAGCAGCAGGGAGGAGACAGAGCCACAGAGAACGGTCCCACAGGATAAAAAATTAGCAAATGCTTATGGTGGCCCTGGAAGGCTGTAAGAGAGGCAGGGCCTGGGTGTGGGGATGGTGGAGATCAGGGAGCACACTTCCTGGAGGATTTGAGCCCCAGGCTTTCCAAGGGGAAGTGTGGTTCAGGTGGGTGGTAGAGAAGGCAGGTCACACTCTGTCTCCACAGCTCTGCTGCCTACACGCGGACATGCTGGCCTCACTGGGTTCCAAGGAGGCCAAGAAGGGCTTCCTCGACTTCTATCACAGCTTCCTAGAGAAGACCGCGGTGAGACACCTTCCAGGAGCCCCAGTCCCCCCAGCCCTTAGCCCTGGAGAGCCACCCCGCACCCTCCAGCCTCCACCCCATGAAGGGCAGCCTGGCCCTTTCTCCACTGCTGCCTCCCCTCAGACCACCATTCCCAGGGCACCTCAGCTGCCACCCCATCACTGCCAAGCCCTCCGCTTCACTCCATTCTTTCTCCTGAACAGGTTTTGCGGGTGCCAGTTCCTCCTACAGTTGCCTTTGAACTTGGTAAGGAGAGGAGAGGGGTCTGCAGGATGAAGGAGAGATCTCTAGCAGGGACCAGGCCTTCCAGAAGGGGAGGGGTGGTGGGGGGTGGGGGGAGGCACATGCCAACACTCCTTAGACAGTGGGGAGTCCTTTCTTCCTCCCTCGATGCCTTGGTAGACCAAGAAAGCATGGCCGATGGAGTCCAGGGATGGGTGGGGAGCCGCGGTCCAGGGAACTGGCCCCAGCCCTGTCTGGTGTCCCTGCAGACCGCACGCGGCCCGACCTCATCCCTGAGGAGACCCAGCGGCAGTTTGTGCAGGAGGTGGTGCAGAGCCAGCAGGCGGCCATCAGCCGGCAGCTGGAGGACTTCCGCTCCAAGCGGCTCATGGGCATGACGCCCGGGGAGCCAGAACTGGCCCAGCTGGAGACCTGGGTAGGGCGGGATAGCTTCGAGGCCCGGGAACGGCTTGTGGCTGAGAGGCAGCTGACCCACCTGGAGGAGATACAGTGAGTGGGGCCAGCCCCTCCCCAGCCACCATGGTGCCCTCTGCTGCCCCATCCGTGGCAGGGCTCCCTCTGTAGCTTCACAGTTTATTCCTTAGCATCTTCCCCAGTTTCTGGGTCCCCCAGCACTGGCATTTTAGTTTATCTGATTTTTTTGTCTTCCCTTCCCAGCTTTGGGGTCCCTTCTTACTTTCCAGGTCTCTCTCGGGCCTGTGTTCGGGCCTGATGCTTGGGTCTGGTCCTCGTTACTCCTGTCCACTGCTCCCTCCCCGTGACCCTCCTTCCTAATTGTTCCAGCAGTCCCCCTCTGCCTCTCCTCTTTCCTGTCCCAGCTTCTAAGGGGACAACCATCCAGATATTTGTGCCAGGTGGACAGGGACCCCAGGCTTAGCAGGTTTGTCACAAACTTCCTTCTCCTTACAGACACACAATCTCTACTGATGAAGAAAAGAGGTGATGGAAGCAGAGAGGACAGCAGCACAGGCGTCTAGTTTCCTGGGCCTGAGGGAGGAAGCATGGGGGGGTGGGGGAGGCTGGGGTCCTGGGTGTGGAGCAGCGCCCCTGTCCCTGTCCCCTGGAGTCCTCTCCCCTTTCCGCATACACACTGCCGGAGGCGGTTATGGGGTTGGGGTGGGAGGCAAATGGGGAGGGGAAGGCTGTGGGGCAGCAGTGTCCATGTCTGTGCGTGGGGCCCTCACCACCCCCTCCCCACAGTGCCGCTGTGGTCAACGCCATCAGCCTGTACATGCGCCACCTTGGGGTGCGGTCCAAGAGCGGGGACAAGAAGTCGGGGAGGAATTTCTTCCGAAAAAAGGTGCTTCCTTGAGTACCCAAACCTGGTCCTTTCCTCTCCAGAGACCCCGTGGGGAGCCTTGAGGCTCTGTGTTAGTGGCTCAGAAATAACCAGCCCCCTCTTACCTCTCCCCCATCCCCACCCCCGCTTCCTGCAGGTGATGGGGAACCGGAGGTCAGATGAGCCAACTAAGACCAAGAAAGGACTGAGTAGCTTCCTGGACGCTGCCCGCTGGAATCGGGGAGAGCCCCAGGGTGAGGTTCCTGGCCTCGGCCCACCCTGACTTCCCCACGCTGCACCCCCACCACACACCTCACAGTTCCATCTGTCCCATCTCTCATTTCAGCCCCAGATTTTCGGCACCTCAAAGCGGAGGCTGATGGTAAGTCCTGAAGCCAGAGCATCCATCCTGGGGGCCTACGGGGCCTAAGGGAGGAGGGGCTGGAGGCCTGGAGCCTGGTCTGAGGGAGGAGGAGGGATCTGCTGAGTGACGGGCAGGACTGGGCTGGAGCGTAGCATCTTGGATCCCCCAGGCCATTGTGAATTAGAGTCACTGGACTCTGTTTCTTTCCTTCTCTCTCAATATCTCCCCAGCTGAGAAGCCAGGCCTCACAGAAAGGAAGGGAGGCCTGGGATTGCCCTCCCGGGACCGGAATGTTGGGGCCCCTGGGCAGGACACCCCTGGAGTTTCTTTACACCCTCTATCTGGGGACAGCCCAGACCGGGAACCAGGTGAGAGTTAACTGGACCCCCTGGCGAGACCACCCCTTGGTTCTCTCCACCTGACCCTCCCTGCTCCTGGTCACCAGTGTTATCAATAAAACCACCCCTTCCCTCACTTTACCCTTTCCACAGCTTTCCTCCCAAACTCTGATCTCTATCCTGGTGATGTGGTTCCCACCTTCTTGGACTACATTTCCCATCAGCCTCCATGGCTTCATTCCCCAGAACCCTCTTTTAGTACATTGCCCGCCATTTCTCACAATCCGTATGTGGCCCCCAGCCCCTGCGGCTTCAGATAGCTACTTGGCCATCCCAGGGTTCAAATCCCAGCCCTGCGTCTTAACGTTATGTCTTGGAAGTCACTCACTTCCCTCTCTGAACCTCAGTCTCCTCCTCTCTAAATGGGGTACCTCCTCTTGCTGCAAGTCCCAGTTGAGGTTTGGGAAAACAGATGGATTAGAGGCATCGAGCAGAACATCCAGTCTCCCCCTCAGTTCTGTGGGTCCCATCTGTCCACAGCAGTATTCTCAGAGGCCTTTCCATGTGTCCATCCCCATCAAAGTACAAAGCAGCCATTTGGTGTCTGCCAGGCACTGGATGGCTTTAGTCACCCACCCTCTGGCAGAAACTGAGGCTCCCAAAGTGGGGGGGGGTCTCACTGCCACAGGGGCCTCCCAGCCATCCCTGCTCTCCCTACCACCCCCACAGGTGTTGATGCCCCGCTGGAGCTGGGGGACCCACCCCTACAGGCGGCCAGCCTGGAGCCCCCAGCACCCCTGGAGAGCACCGAGGAAGCTGCTGATACTGAGAGGTGCCCAGGCAGGGGTGCAGGGGGTGCGGGGCGCAGGAGTCGGGGCTGGAAGGCTGCGTGTTGGGGTTCTTGCTGCCGTTTGCACCTGCTGTCCCTGAGCCATTCCACTCTGCCCTGTTCCTCCTCCTTTCCACCTTCTCCCTCTTTTCCTTTTTCCTCTTTTTTCTCATCTCCTCTCTCATTCCTCTTCCTCTCTTCCCCCCCCTCTTTCCTCTCCTTTTTTACAGTTTTTTCTCCTCTCCCTCCCTCTGTCTTTCATCCTCCTCTTCCCCTTCCTCCTTCTCCTCCACCTTCAGCCCTCAGCTCCTCCTGGCCCTTCTCACCCCACCTCTTCATTTCTTCATCTTCCTTCTCTTCTTTTCCGCCTCCGCCAGTGCCTTGCTCCTGCCTCCTGGTTCCCCTTCCCTCAGCCCCCCACTCCTCTGTGCTCCATGCCTGGGGGGCCCTGTCCCCCTCCTAGTTGGGGAGCAGGCTCTGCCCCCTGCCTGTCCTTGTGCTGCTGCTTTGGGGACCTTTGGTGGGTGGGGGGAGGTGAGTTGGGTTCCATCTGGGTCCACCTCTGACCCTGTGCCCCTCTCTCCCCAGAAGGTGGAAGAGGTGGGTGCCTGGGCCCTGGGTGGGGGGAGGGCTAGCCCCTCCCCCATTTCTCCCAGCTCCTCCCCTCCCCCCATGGGCCACCCACTCCCCTTCACCCCTGTGAGGGGTGGGTAGGGACATCACCCTCCCAGCCAAAGAGCTAAGTATTAAAGTTCCCTTTCTCCTACCCTCAACTCCTGGCTCTGCCCCCATCCCTCTGCCTCAGGGAAGGGAGGGGTCAGTCCTATGCTCCACACGGGGTTCCCCTCCCCCACCAAATTCCAATATCCCTCCAGACCACACCCTACTGCCCCAGCACCCCTAGATCCCACTGCTCCTTCTGACTCTCTGCTCTCTTCTGTTGCATGTTTGATTCCTGTCCTGGTTTCTCCCTGTCCTGGTCTGTCCCTGTCCCTGTCCTGCTCTGTCCCTGTCTGTCCCTGTCCTGGTCTCCCTGTCCCTGTCCTGGTCTCTCCCTGTCTGTCCCTGTGGTGGTCTGTCCCTGCCCTGGTCTCTCCCTGTCTGTCCCTGTGGTGGTCTGTCCCCGTCTGTCCCTGTCCTGGTCTCTGCCTACCTCTCCCTGTCCTGGTCTCTGTCCTTGTTCTGTTCTCTGCCTGACTCTGTCCTTGGCCTCGGGGTCCAGGCTATCGGGGCGTCTGGGGCGCTCAGAGAGCCTGCGGGTGAGTGACCGCCGCCGGCCTTCCCGGGGCAGCCTCGGGGCTAAGGGCCGGGGTGGGGGCCGCTCCCGGAGTGACGTGGACATGGACCCCAGCTCCGCCACGGCCGCGCTTGGCCCTGCCCGACGAGCCACGTACGTCACTACACCCCCATCCACTGAATCAGTCTAGAGAGGGAGGATGGGAATGGGGTGGTTGTCAGAGTCGCAGAGAACTGAGTATCGGATGCTGAGGCCACTGAGGCCCTACAGCGGTCACAGAAGAGGGATAGGACGCTTCTTTCTAGAAATCTGAGGGCTAGTCTGCAGCATGGGCCCCCTGGGGGCATTGAATGCCGAGGCCACAGCGGGGTTAGATACTAGGAGTCAAAGTCTCCTTTTTGGGAAGCCGCAAGCTGGGGTCCTAACAAGGCCTCTGTCCCTCAGCCCCGAGCCTGGAGATGAGGGAGAGCCAGGACGGTTGGGACTAGAGCTGGAACCAGAAGAGCCCCCCGGCTGGCGGGAGCTCATCCCCCCAAGCACCCTGCACAGCTTGTCCAAGAACCAGGTGAAGCGGCAGGAGGTCATCAGTGGTGAGTGCCACCCCCTCCAGCCCACTGTGTCCAAGGACACAATCCAGCTGTGGCAAAGAGAGACAGATGCTGCGAGATGTCTATCTCGCTGTTATTTACAATAGGCAGAGCTTCAAGGCAGCCTGTTTCCCACAGAAGGCCATTTATTACGTAAATTGTAGAACAGCCACTCCATGGACCAGGAATGCTGCTGGCAAAGTGACATTTCCAAAGAATTTTGAGTAGTGCGGGACAGTGCTGATGTTAAGAGCAAGAAACGGGATATGAAATTGTATTTCTAGCGTCAGCCTTTGTTGCCCTATTTGTGAAACGTGGGCAGTAGTAGTTCCTGTCTTAAAAGACTGTCTTGGAGATGAGACAATTCACTTGAAGTGTTTAGCACAGTGTTGGGCACAGGAAAAGCATTCGAACGTGACTGCTGACATTACTACGATCTTAACTGCTTGGGGAGGAAAGATTCCACGGGGAAAAGTTTGGGAAGATAATATATTAGCAGTGCTTGCTTCGTTTCTGTCTTGATTCTTTTCTGTGATTTCAAATTGTGTGTGTGTACACAGGGTTTGGCAAAAGTAGATGCTTTTGGAAGCTCGTTTGGAAGTTTATTTAAAGAAGGTACTCATTCAGAATTTTTATGGCAGTAGGTGAATACTTTTGGGGTCACAGATCCTTCAAGTTTATGATCAAACCGTAAGCAGTGCTTTCCAATAGAACCTTCTGGAAATGTGCAATATTGACACTGTCCAACATGGTAACCACCAGCCACATAATGGCTGTTAAGCACTTGAAATGTGTTGAGTACAAATGAGAACTGAATTTTGTGTTTCATTTTAGTTAAAATTTGAAGAGCTGTATGTGGCTAGTGGCTACCACATTGGACAGCGTAGCAAGTTCTCTCGCCATAAAAATATGCATAACACACAAAACCATGCATTTAGTCTCCAGGGACTTCCAGTGTCCCTGGAACTCAGCATGCACCCTCGGGGGCCCCTGGATCTGAGGCTTTCAACCCATGCACAGAGGGAGTCATTGTCCCATAAACTGAGGCTAAGACACTTGCTGTACGGTTAGACACTAAACACAGCTGCAGGCTTGCTGACAGTGGGGCTACCGACTCATCCTGCTCTGCCCAGGACTTCCCCCATTTTGGCACCGAACACTCCATGTCCTGGGAAGCCCATTGTTGCAGTGAAGACTAGGACCGTTGGTCATCCTGGCTGGCTGCTACTGCCAAAAAGGAGAGGCAGGGCCTCGAGGAATACTCAGTGGCTATCCCAGGGGCAAATGACTGCACCCAGAGAGAGTTGTCCCATCCCGTCCCCTTCTCCTCATCCCCCCAGCCTGCCTCAGACTGCCCCCCATAGTTGGCACCCTCCCCAACCATGCTTCCTGCCTGGTGGCCCTGCAGAGCTGCTGGTGACGGAGGCTGCCCACGTGCGCATGCTCCGGGTGCTGCATGACCTCTTCTACCAGCCCATGGTGGACTACAGCTTCTTCCCGCTGGAGGAGCTACAGAACATCTTCCCCAGCCTGGACGAGCTCATCGAAGTGCATTGTGAGTGCAGGGCCGCAGCCCCACTGCACACCCCACCTCCGGCTTACTCCTTTGAGGCCTCAGGCAACTAGACTTGGGGTCTAGCATATTCTCCTTGAGCACCCATCATGGGCAGCCTCTGTTCTGCCACTGGGGACAACCCCACCCTGGACCTGCCAGAGATCACGTTCTAGGTGGGACAGTCACATCAAGCGCATGATTGCGGGGGACAGGCCCACTGGCCCCAAGGATCAGATAGACACACCTGCAGCCCAACCTCCGCCAGCTCCCAAACAGGTTCTACACACAACACAGTCTTGCGGGCCCTGAACGGTACTGCCTTTCCTCACCGCTCCCCACAGCCCTGTTCCTCGATCGCCTGATGAAGCGGAGGCAGGACAGCGGCTACCTCATAGAGGAGATTGGAGACGTGCTGCTGGCCCGGGTGAGGGCGCCCAGCCCCGCCCCCAGCCCCTCCTCCTCCTAGCTGGGGACCTGGAAGCTGGGGGTTTGGGCCCCCAGCCCTGTCCCCCTGTCTTAGCCTCCATCCCCGAGTGAGGCCCTGTTCTTCCCACGCCCACCTGAGACACCTTCCCTGGCCTGACTCTCCCTGTAGTTTGATGGTACAGAGGGCTCCTGGTTCCAGAAAATCTCCTCCCGCTTCTGCAGCCGCCAGTCGTACGCCTTAGACCAGCTCAAAACCAAGCAGCGCAAGGAGCCTCGTTTCTGCGCCTTTGTACAGGTGAGGTGGGTGGGTGTCTGGGCCAAGGGCCCGGGAGGAGGTTCCGGTGTCCCAGTCCCAGAGGGGAGCCCCAAGCGGGGGCCACCTCAGCACTGCTGTTCCCTCAGGAGGCCGAGAGCCGCCCACGGTGTCGCCGCCTGCAGCTGAAGGACATGATCCCCACAGAGATGCAACGGCTGACCAAGTACCCACTGCTGCTGCAGAGCATCGGGCAGAACACAGGTACCCTTGCCGGCTGCCCCACTGGCCCAGCTCTCCCACGTCCCACTTTGGCCACAGACCAGCAGGGTCCAGGGTTGGAGTTCACCATGGCTGGTCTCTCCCTTGCCCGCAGAAGAGCCTGTGGAACGGGAGAAGGTGGAGCAGGCGGCTGAGTGCTGCCGGGAAATTCTGCACCACGTCAACCAAGCTGTGCGAGACATGGAGGACCTGCTGGTGAGCCTGGGCGTGGCCCTGGGCCCAGGGCAGTGGGGCATGTGTGTGCAGGGCTCAGCTTGGCCCTCAGCTTGTCCCCCCCAGGGTCATTGGCTTTGCAGGGGTTAGCTGGGCTCTCAACTCCTCCCTCTCAGGGTCACTGGAGGTCAGGCCTAGCCCTTGGCTTGTCCCTGTGACGCTCTCTTCCCTACTCCAGCGGCTCAAGGATTATCAGAAGCGCCTGGACTTGTCCCACCTAAAGCAGAGCAGTGACCCCATGCTGAGCGAGTTCAAGGTGACCCCTCCTGATCTCCCCTCCTCTTCCCTTCCTGCTGTCAGGGATTCTCTGATAATGCATCTAGGGAGCCAGAGAAACCCCTCAGCTCTGACCCCTCCCCATTCCCAGCCAGCACCCATCCTGCCCCCTGGCTGCCATACACAACCCCATGGTCATCCCTCCCCTCCCCTGCCCCACCCTGGCCTGCGCCCACCGTCACTCCTTCCGGCCTCCAGAACCTAGACATCACTAAGAAGAAGCTGGTCCACGAGGGCCCGCTGACGTGGCGGGTGACAAAGGACAAGGCTGTGGGTGAGCGCCAGGGCAGGGAGCAGGGGCCGTGAGGGTCGGGTGCTCAGGTTGAGGGCGCTGACGGTGGCCTTGCCCCCTGCAGAGGTCCACGTGCTGCTGCTGGACGACCTGCTGCTGCTGCTCCAGCGCCAGGACGAGCGGCTGCTGCTCAAGTCACACAGCCGGACGCTGACGCCCACGCCCGATGGCAAGACAATGCTGCGGCCGGTACTGCGGCTCACCTCTGCCATGACCCGAGAGGTGGCCACCGGTGAGGCCCGGCCCTGAGTGCGGAGGGAGCCCTCCAAAGAGCCCAGGAACTCACATTCTGGCCAAGGGGAGGCTGCCGCAGAGGTAGAGACGTGGGAAGCGTGGCAGGCCGAGGCCAAGCGGAGGAAGCGGAAGCTGCGAGCAGGAGACCCTAGAGCTGGGCAGGGCCAGGGGCCAGGCCCGGGTTGTGGATTTCATTAAGTGAGATGGGAAACTGCCGCAGGTCTTTGCACAGAGGAGCTGCCAACTCTGCCTGCTGTTTTGTAAAGACACCCTGGCTGCCCCTTGGGGGTTGTAGAGACGTGGGGGTGGAAGCCAGGAGCTCAGTAACAAGGGATTTGCAAACATGGTGCCAAGAAGCTGCCACAGGGCCATGGTGGCGATGTGTTGCCTGGTTAGATATGGGGGCATGAGAGGGAAGGCTGGAAGGAGGGCACTGGGGGGGGGGTATTAGTGACACAGGAGGGGGGAATTGAGTCGTGGGAGCCCCCCTCCACCATCATGAGGGCCATCCCCAGATTCCAGCCGAGGACACAAAGTAGGGTTACCTTGGCTCTGAGCCACACCTCTCCTTCCCCTTGTAGATCACAAAGCCTTCTATGTCATTTTTACCTGGGACCAGGAGGCCCAGATATACGAGCTGGTGGCACAGACTGTATCGGAGCGGAAGAAGTGAGGGGATTTGGGTTCCTTGCACGGGTGGTGGAGGCCCAGGCCCGAGTCCCTGGGGACAGGGTGAGGGTGGGAGGCCTTGACAGGGTCTGGGGGCTCTGACTGCCCGGTGGCCGGCCTGTCTCCCCAGCTGGTGTACCCTCATCACTGAGACTGCTGGGTCCCTGAAGGTCCCTGCCCCTGCCTCCCGCCCCAAACCCCGGCCCAGCCCAAGCAGGTGAGGGGGGCTAGGGAGGGACCTGGAGGATGGGGGGAGGGAGGGAGTGGGGTGGTGGTGCTGGGGCTGGCCTCCTGTTTGACCCCAGAACCCCAGCTCTAGCCCTGTCTCCACTGTGTGCGTGTCATGTGCATGTGCATCATGTATATGTGTATGTGTGTGTGTGCTGCCCCATCGTGGCCCATCAGTCTCCTATCCAAGCCCCTGTCTTCCACTGGCCTGGCCTCACTGTCTCCCTGTCATCCAGCCTCGATCTCTGTCTGTCTCTGGACCTCCCCATGTCCAGCACTCTGTCTCCCTGCCCCTGCCACCCCTGGGGCCAGGAGTGTGGGGTCACCCAGCACTTCCTTCCCCCAGTACCCGAGAACCCCTGCTCAGCAGCTCTGAAAATGGCAATGGTAGCCGAGAGATGCTCCCAGCTGACGGTGAGCCTGGGGGGACATTGAGTGGGGGTGAGGGTGTCCACAGGAAGCTGGGCAGGATCTGAGCACCCTCCCTGCTCCCCACCCAGGCCGGATTGAGAGAACACTCAGCGCCCTCCTGCCCTTCTGCAGGCCTGGCCCCGAGGGTCAGCTCGCTGCCAAGGCCCTTCGGAAAGGTAGCCTCCCCCACCCCCCCACAGGGCTGCCACCAGAAACAAGGGCACCAGCCACCCCGCGCACGGCTCCATGTCCCTCCTGCAACTTCCATCCTTTTCTTGACCTTCGATTCAGCCTCTCCCTGGACCCATCTCCAACGTTGGTGTCCTCCCACCCTACCCCAGCTCCAGCGCCAGCTTCACCTCTGTCCCCTTTCACCCCATCTGCTGGCCTAGCTAACCCCAAGGTCAGCCTCCCCTGGCACCCACCTGCAGGCCCTTGGCCTCTCCCACCTCTTGCCCCTCACCTGTCCCCCTCTGAATCCCCCTTTCCAGCCCCAGCCCCACCTCTGACTCTGTCCCCTTGTCCCTGGCCAGTTCTGTCCCTGAAGCAGCTACTGTGCCTCTCGGAAGAAGACAGTGGGGCAGGGCCTCCCCTCCAAGAGGATGGGGTCCCAGGAGGTGGCCCCCTGCGCCCCACACAGACCCAGGAAGTCCAAATGGAGCTACTCAGCCTGGAGGAGACCATTAAACAGCTGGAGGTGGTGGCCAGTGGCTGGGGAGGCAGTGAGGTGGAGGAGGAAGGGGATGACTCAGTGCAGGCACCTCTCTCATGGTGACCCCTCCCCCCCCCAAAACCAGGAGGTGGAGGAGGAGTTTTGTCGCCTGCGACTCATCCTGTCTCAGCTTGGGGAGAACACTGTCCCCCAGCCTGGCTGTACCTGAGGCTCCCTGCCCCAGGCAGGTGAGTGGGGGCCTGGGGGGCCCCAAGCAATGCCCAGAGAGGGGGGGGTCCGGAGTGGGCACCTCAGGGGCTCCCCTCTCCACAGCCCCACCCATTTCTCTCCCTGTGCCTTTGTCTGTCATCTCCCCAGTCCCCCCACCTCCTGTCTCCTCATCTCTCCATCTCTGTCCGTTTCTATTTCTCTGGCCATTTTGTGCTCCCTTTCTCCCCATCCTCCCTTTCTCTCCCCTTTTTCCCTGTTTCTCTCTTGCCATCTCTCCCTTGCTCTCCCCTCCTCCATCTGTCTGTCTCCCTTCTCCTACATCCCCCCAGGCCTTTTGCAAGATGGAGAGGACGCGAGGACCACCCACCCACCACGGCACAGCTGCTGCAGGATCTGCAACCCCAGGGGCCCAAGGAGAGGGAGCTGGGGTTTCGAGGCCACGTCCGGGGGGGCCCCAGCTGGGATCACTGCATCCCCTCAGCTTCCCATTGGCCTCGGCCTTCTCTCCCTTCTGCCTTCTGCTTGGGAGACTCAGGGCTTTATTCCAGGGGGCACCACAGTGATCCCCATTTCCCGGGCCATCTCAGTATTGCCTGGTGGGGGGGCCACCCCTTCGACACCCCCCCCCAAGTGCCTTTGCTCTGTTTTTATATCCTGAATTGAAGGTTTATTTTTTAATATATATTATCTAAGGAGAGGTCTGTGTTGTGAGGGCAAAGCAGGTCCCTGGAGTGGCATCTGGAGCCCTCTCTGTCTGGCATCGTCTTCCTGGGTCTGTCCCACCACGTCACCTGTGCCTCTTGCCTTTCTCCAACTGTTCATTCATTCGGTGTTTTAACGCCTATTCTCCAGGCACCTCCACACACTCCCAGCCCCACCCCCAAGCCCCCATGATCACCCACAGTGCTGGGCGCCCCACATCCACACTCCTTTCCATTCTTTTATTTTTGTAGTAAACTCTCTGGAGGTGGCTGTTGGGGTCATGGGGAGCTGGTGGGGAGGGGGGCCCTCCTGGGTGGGGGCTGGGGGCGGGGTTATTGCTCTGAGCTCCCTGTCCCCAGGGGGCCTGTGTGGGGTGGGTGTCAGGACTGGGGCCGGCACAGGGGACACACGGCCACACAAACACACAGGTCACAGCGTGGGGGGGAGGGGGGAGGGGAGGCTGGGCACCATATTGCACTTCAGGAGTGGGGCCGGACAGGGACCCCCCTCAAACTGGAGCCTGGGAGGAGGCTGGAGGCCATCATGTTCCTTCCCCTCTCTGGAGGGGAAGGTGAGACCCCCAACCTGGGGTTGGAGAAGAAGACAGGGACAGCCATGTGCCCGGCCCTGGGAGGGGCCAAGGGCTGAGCCCCAGCCTCTGGCAGGACATCGAGGGCAGACCAGACGAAGGAAGAGGCTGCACGGGTGGTAGCCCTGGTCCCTGCCCCGGCAGAATCCATCACCCCATGCCGGCTCAGCTGCCAACTCCCCCTTTGCCCATCTTGGACTTGGGGGGCACGGGGAGGCCCTCGTCGCCCTCACTGTCAGAGCTGCAGCCGCTGACATCCGTGATCTCCAGCTCCGAGTCGCTGTCCTCCTTCCCGCCCAGAGCAGCCTCTGGACCCCCAGCCCCTGGCAGTGCCAGGCGAGGGGCTGCTGCCAGGCCCGAGGGGCGCTCGGGGCCCAGGCCCTCCCCCGTGGCAGCCAGGAGAGGTGTGGTTGTGGGGCCTCCCCCTGCCCCTGCCGAGGGCAGGTGGCCCAGGGAGCTGGCCAGAGGGTTGGGGTAGAAGTGGGGGGGATAGAGAGAAGGAGGCAGCTTGGGGAAGGGGCCGGCGAGGTAGGGGTTAAAGTTCCAGGGGTACTCCGGGAAAGCTCGGCTGTAAGGACCCAGCAAGCCCGGGGGCTTGGAGTAGCTGGTGGCACCTGGAGGGCACAGGGGCTGCGTCAGGCTGGGCCACTGCTCCTCCGTTGGACCTTAGTGAAGGGTGCCACCACCCTACTGTATTGCGCCTACACAGTTCTCCCCTCCCAGGCAGCATCCACCCACCCTCGAAAGGCTCCCCCCATCCTCACCTCCCCCACTCAACCTATTCCTTTAGTGCCCCTGAAAGCCTTTCTCCCAGCCTGTCCCCCTTCCCAGTTTCCCTCCTCACTGCCTCCCCTTGAATCCTCTGGCTTTTAAACACACACAGGAGCAGCCTTGCCCCAGGCCTTCCTGCATCCTGTCTCTGTTTTTGCTCATCCTCTTCCTTCAAACACAGGCAGCATCCCCTTAACCCAGCACCCCTGCACCCCCCGGGGCCCTTACCGGAGCCCAGGAATGGGAAAGGACTGTCCAGACGCAGTTTGTCCGTCTCAGGGGTGAACAGGGGCGCCCGGGCCCCTGGCTCTCCCAAGCGTGGGGCAGAGAACAGGGTCTGCAGGGTCTGGCGAGGGAGGTGGTACTGCTCAGACTGGCCACCCCCTCTCCAAGGGGTCCATGGCTGAGGAGACATCAAATGCCTCGATTCTGGGACCCCAGCATCCTAACTCACCTCTGGGGTGAGGGGAGGAGCATCTGGCCCAGGTCCCCCCGCAAAGGGACTGGGAGTCAGCAAGAGTGGGGATCCCGTGGTGGCTGCTGCCACATCCAACAGTGGGTAGTTGACAAGCACAACTTTGCTGAAGTTGAACTTGTAGGTGAACCTCTTCCCTTTGGTCTTGTGGAGAATCCTCTTGTTGTAGTAGTAGCTGTGGGGAGAGGGAGAATTGGGGGGGGAGGGGTAAAGGGGAAGCCCTGAGCCCATGCTGTGCCAGCCACAGAGCATAACAATTGGGGAAACTGAGGCTCATAGAGGTCCCTTGACCAAGGTCCCAGGGCCAGGGAGGGGTGAGTGAGGCAGGGGTTGGGGTCCTGACCTGTGTGGCTCCAAAGCCCAGACCGTAGGTGCTTCCTCCTTGCCTGCCTTCCACTAACAGAAATGCTTACACTTGTGCAGAGTCCTGCATGCGAGCCAATGGGATTCTGACCCCCGGAAGTGGTGGAAAAGCCCCCAGGGGGCGGGGGCCCAGAGGGACAGTGTGGGGAGAAGGGGCAAGGCGGGCATGCAGGCCACAGCCCTCCTCACCGCAGGGCCCGGCTCAGCTTGTCGTAGTTCATGTGGGGCTTGCACTTGCGGACGCCCCAGAGCCGGGCCACCTCATCCGGGTCCTTGATGACGAATTCCCCGTAGTCCCCCTGCCAGGCGATGACCCCCTGGTACTCCTCCTTCCGCAGCAGCTCCAGGATAAAGTGCCACAGCTGGATCTGCCTCGAGCCAGGGGACGACTCGGGCTTGTAGGCCCAATCCGGGAAGGCAAACCCTGAGAAACAGAGGCAAGGGAGTGGCCCCTGCTTGGAACCCAGAAGGCACCCAGCCCTCACCCTGCTCCCGGTCTCTGATGAGCAACTGCCCAGGCTCAGGCATTCCCACTCTCCAGACCCCACTTGGTGTCTAGTCCCCAAATTGTCCAACAAGTGGGCGAGAACTCAGGGGACCTTAAGTTGGCACTTCCAGCCTGATTCCCCTATCTAGGTACAACTTCCAGGTTCAGTGTCCTGGAGTGGAGGGTGGGATAGGCCAGTTTTCTCCATCCTTGACTGTGTGAAACTGGGAAGGGCACCCCCTCCAGAGTGTTACCCATTCTCTCCGTTGCCCCCCACCCGTGCCAGCCCTGGGAGGTGCTGGTCCTGAATTGTCCTTGATTCCTGCTGTCTCCCTTCCTCCCTGTGCCTTGCCCCTGCTCCATCTCCCCGCCCCCCCCAAAAGCCCCTGCCGGCTGACCCCACCTTGGCACATCCAGGCTGGGCCTGTGCGCACACATCTGAGCATCTGTCCATGTATGCCTTTCACGTCCCCGTGTCGCCTCACTATGTCAGAGAGCAGTGTGTGTATGCAGACATGACACACAGGTGACACAGACATACACTCACCCTCAAGGGACACCCAGCTACACCTGGGACACAGATGCACTGGACTAGCACACTCCTGCTGGGGCACAACACACTATACATAAGGTACCACCAAGATGGACATGCCACACACCCCACATTGTACACCCCATCCCAACACAAAATTATACATCTCAGGTCCCTCGGGACTGGGTTCCACTACAACACAACCATGACCAGAAATACACAGGACCCCAAATTGAGACACACTGTGGTAGAAACGGTGAGTCAGCATCAAGACCCACATGTCAACCTGACAGACACGCGCAGGGTGACACCATGACAGAACAGCCTCCCAAGTCCCCCCAACCATACACACACACACACACACACACACACACACACACACACACACACACACAGAGGCACCACTTTCTAACACGCCTCACTCAGCATTACACGTGTCACTTTCATGGTGTCCTGCCCCTTGTTGTCCAAATACACCCAGAAGTTGGGTGGAAATGGGATATGCTTGCCCGCCCCTAAATCTCACCTCCCATCCAGAAAGCCCAAGCCCTGGGTCCCACCTCTGTGTTCATTCCTGTGCCACATCTCCTATCCCCTCTCCCCTCCTCAGAGACCCCAGATCTAGGCATGAAAACAAGGCAGAACTGGTCTATAAAGAGTTAAGAGCGTGCAACAAAGGGGAGGAGGTTGGGGAGGGAGGCACACTGAGCTGTGCTGCTGCTGTGTGATCCCCCCTGCAGTTCCTTGCCCTCTCTGGCTAATTAGGATTTCAGGGGTGGGCAGCCAGGAAGAGCAAGGTCCGGCCCAGGCTGCCTGGAGTATAAATGTGGGTGCTAACGCCTCCCTGCATGAGGCTGGGGAAGGCCAGGCAGTTTCCTCCCTGATGGGAGAATTTTCTCCCAACTCCATTTCAGATCCTCAGATGACAGGGCCCAATCAACTCAGGAGCTCTGGCCCATTCCATACCCAGAACACAAACATGTCCCAGTGGGGAAACGACTATCACAGACACACCCACAAGACCCCAAAGATGACAATGTGCCACTAGCCATACACACAACCCAACCTGGAAACACCACGGGATGTCCTCAAATGTGTTGTGCTAACCTAGAGAGAGTACCCCAACCTTAGCAGAAAGACACAAATTGTGACAGACAGCCCCCACTCACACTCAGTGACACAGATGTGAGAAACACACACACACACCCCAACACAGACACAGCCCCCTACATAGCACCAAGACTCCGTTCTGAATGCTACACACCATGCAACAGACCAGTAAGGAGAAGGCGAAGGCTCTTCGCCTCACTGAGGCAGGTTCACACTCGGCGAGCTGGCAGACACCCCCCAATCTAACATGTAGACACACTAGACATCCCAAAGAAAGACAACGCAGCCCAGAGACACTAAGGTAGCCTTGATATACATGTACGAGCAGGCACACTAGCTCGCACAAAGACAGACAGTATGCGCAGATACACTCATACTCTCCCAGTGTGACCCCTTCTTCCAGAAACACTCAGGTGTGACACAGGGACATACTCCAAGACCTCAAATAACCAGGCACAAAGTCTCAGTACACACACACACACACACACACACACACACACACACACACACACACAGCCCATCCGTAGGGCATGTGACTTGGACTCAAATGCACATCCAAGTCAGTCTTACTGTCCACATCCCCAGCTCTGAGCATCCACTTCTGAGCGAGCCGTCCTCTCTCCCAGAGCTCCGGCTGGCTGGGCTGTGACTCCATGTCCCCCTGCCTGGGTAGTCCCGTCTGTCCATTTGTCCACCAGCTCCAGGCCTACTACCTCATCTGGTCCCCGTCCCTGCTCCAACAGTGCCTGTCTGTCTCTAGTTCCCCTGCTTCTCTTTGCCCGCAGGTCCTGGGTGGGAGCAGGCTGAGATGTGCACGGCAGAGATCCCAGGACCTCAGGCCCCTGGATCCTTGTGCTCTTGGACCTCAAGACCTCACCCACCCTCCAAAAGACCCTCATGTCCCAGCAGGCAGGTGGCAGGGACATCTGGCTGTGAAGTTTTTAGCCAAGTTTTTCATTAAGGGGACTCGGACAGAGACCTGGGAGGTAGCGGGAGGAGAGTAAGAGATCAGAGAGGAGGGGCAGGCTGGGAAGGCCCGAGGGCTGGGGGAAGGGAGGGTCTAGGTCAGTTACCAGGGGTCCAGAGAGCCGGCAGGGCAGGTGGGGTGAAGAGAAGGTCGGAGACGCAGCTACAGTCCATGGTGGAGCTGGCCCTGCAGAGATGCCGGGACAGACATGCGGGGACAGACACGCAGGCACAGGATGGGGCAGGCGGGAGAGACAGACAGCAGTCAGCGGGGACAGGCGCTGCCCAGACCCTGCCCAGCCTGAGGCCCACCACCCTCTCTTCCCACATCGCACCCTGACACCCCTTTGCCCCCTTGTGCCCATCTCTCCCAGTCCCTCTCCCGGCCCTGTGTCACCGAGCCGTCCCTCCCAGCCACTCCTGGGCAGCCTCCCCCTTACTCTGTGCCTCGATCACTAAGCACCAGGGCGCTCCCAGCCTCGCTCCTCGCTCCTCCCGCCCCGCCGCATCTCTGCCACTGTCTCTCCATCCCCGTCCCGCACCTAACCTCTCGCTCCGTCTCTGCGTCTCTGGGTCTCCCTCTGTTCTCTCTGTGGCTGCCCCAGGTTTATCTCACTCCGAACCTCTCCCCGACCCCTGGACCCCCGGCTGAACCCCTGGGCTGGCCACGCAGCAGCCCGGCGCTCTCATCTGTGTGCCCAGAGCTGGCCAGAACCAGCCGCCCGCCCAAAGGGCTGGGAGAGGACAGGCCCAGCGCCAGCCCTCCACCCACCCACCCTCAGAGCAGCCCCCAGCGCCTACATGTGCGCTCCCACAGACACCCCTCTTTCAACCTGCAGCTCACCCTGTACATCCCTGCCACTTGGACCTGCCTCCTCGTCTCACACACCCCTTTCCCCTTAGATCTGCCTCCCTCAAACAGCCCCCCTCAGACACTCCCCTTAAATCTGCCTCTCCCCCAGACAGCCCCCCTCAGACACCCTTTCCCCTTGGATCTGCCTCTGCTTTCAGACACCTTTTTCCCCTTAGCTACACCTCCCCTCCCAGATAGGTCCTCCCTCTCAGACCTCCACTCCCTCAGACACCCCTCTCCTAAGATGCCCCATCCCCTCCTTGCCCTGTCTCTCAGATCTTTTCCCTTTTCTGACAGCCCCTCCCCATCAGATACCCCTGCACCCCAGACACCACCCTCAGACACCTACACCCTTAGATATTTGCTCCTCTCAGACACCCACCCCAGCCACCCCTCCCTGAGATACTTCAGCCTCTCATACTCTTAAATATACCATTCCTCTCAGACACCCTGCTGCTCCCCAAAGATCTCACAGATCCCTCAGAAACCCACAGACACTCTGTCCCCCCATAAACCCCATATCACCCCTTGGAAACCTGACAAGACTTGCCAGATAGCCCATTTCCTCCCAGACTTGTCCAGTCTCCCACAGACACCTTCACCCCCAACCTCTACCAGCCATGTCTACTGAGGTCCCTCTCACACACTCCCCTCCAGCACTCAAGTCCCTCTGGGGGGCAGCCCCTCCCCCACCCCATCTGCCTCCTCAAGGTCTCCCTCTATTTCCACACCCCCATCTCACCAACTTTCTCTGCTGATCTCCCTCCCTGTCTCTCTTTATCTCTGTCTGTCTCCTCGTATGCTCTCTCTTTTCCTTTCTGTCTCCTCTCACTATCGCTCCCATTTTTCCGTCTCTCTTCTTTCTCATTCTTCTCTCCCCTCAACCTGGGGTGCTTCTCTCCCCATCTCTGTGGCCCTCTGTCTCTCACCACCTCTCTCCTTCTCTCTCCCTCCATCACTCAATCTCTTTTCCTTTTTCAGTCTTCTACGCCCACCACCCCATCTCTTTCCCACATCTGTCTCTTCCTGTCTTCCCCATCCCTTCTCCTGTCTCTCTCTCCCCATCTCCCCTGTTTTTCCATCTCTCAGTCTCTCTCGCTCCCTCTCTCTCCCCCATCTGTCTCTTCCTCCTTCTCTCTGTGTCTTTCTAACTCTCCCACTTCTGTGTCTCTCTGCCCCCACCCGGCCCCATCTCTGTCTCGTCTCTCTCTTCATCTCCCTCCCATCTCCCCATCTCTCTCCATCACCCGGACTCCTCCGCACCTCTCCCCGTCCACCTCACCCACCTCCCCGGCTCTCTCTCTGCCTCTCCGGGTCCCCTCCCTCCTTCCTCCGCCTCTGTCCCCCCCCCCATTGGCCTCTCTCATTTCCGTGTTGGTTTTGATTTCTCTTCCCGATGCTTTCAACTCCCCGCCGCCTCCTCCGGACACGTTATAACGAGGAGCCGTGGGATCGGCGCTCCGGGCCCTGCTCCCACGCTCCCCCCGCCGTCTCTCACATACGTCTCTGCTGTCTCTCGGTCTCTGCCTGCCACTTCTCCCATCTCTGTCCCCTCAGGCCCACGGGGACGGGGTCCCTGCCTCCTCCTTCCATTCTGCCCCATTCCCTGCATTTCTACCCTGACTGTCCTGGTTTGCAGCCCCATGCCTGTGTCTCTGGGTCCCCCCATCTCTCTGTCTCTGGGTCCCTATCTCTTCACACCACTCTGCTCTCTGCTTTTATGTCTCTGGGTCTCTGTGTCTCTCCGCCCCACATTCCTGTCTCCTTGTCTCTCTGTCTCTGTCTCTACGTCTCCGTGTCTCTGTTTCAGTCCCAGTGTCCGTCTCTTGGGGTCCCTTTGATCTTGCCCTGCCCCTAGCACCCCTCTGGCCCCATTGATCGCTGATCGACCCGATGGAGGGAGCAGGCCTTCGGGCCAATCTGTGTGCAGGGCGGGCAGGCGGTAGGACAGCCGTACAGACTGACGGACAGACAGCTGGCCCCAGCTCGGGTGGCTTTGGAGGGGGAGCTGCTGCACCCCCCACGGCTCCCCGCCGGCCGCGGTGCGGATGGGGACTCCGGGCAAGCTTTAATTTTTAATTTTATTTTGCTTCCTCCACCCCCCCCACCCCCCATCTCCACCGCCCGCAGCCATGGCACTGAATGTGTATGCGCGTGTGTGTGTGTGTGTGCACACAGCAGTGTGGAGAAGGGCTGGGCCGGCTGAGGCTGCCTCCCTCCCCTCCCTGCCAACCAGTTACATAAATCCACACACCAATTCAGGCACACACACCACACTGTCACACAACATGTCAACAGACACATGTCAACACAGCAACACATACCACACTGTCACACAACACATCACACACAGGTCAACAAAGTGACACACACCACTGTCACACACAACACATCACAAAGATGTGCGATGCATGCGTCAACAAAATCATACATGCCAAGACTGTCACAACCAACACACATCACACAGGCCCACACAGCAACCCGGGCATACATACCAACATATCAAACACAACACACCAACATGTTTGTCAAAACAGTCACACACACATCATGGTCACAGACATTCACACAGAAACATAGACACACAATTATACACAGGTACACCCACAAGACACACATCAATTCAGTCCCACAACCACAAATCATAGACACACATTAACAGAGACACATAATCACACAACGAGGTTCGCAATCAGTGCAGACACACAGACCTACAAGCACACAGTGGCACAGTGCCACACAGTAACAGAGACATACCCAGTCACCCAGACACACGCACCAGCACAACCAAGCCAGTCACACACAGGTGACACAAAAGCACAGAGTCACACAGACAAGCACTAACTAGAGACCCTGCATGCACATGTGATCTGGCATGCATGGAGAGAGATGCACACACCACCCCAACACACACACACACACAACACACACGGACTAGCCCAAACAGCAGCACACTCACACACACAGGCCATCTGGGTGAGAGGCTGGGTCAAGATGTGGGTGGGCGCTCAGAGGTAAAGCCACCAGGGGCCCCGCTGCTCGTGCCACCATCTGCCCAGCTGTCTGACTGTCCATCCACCCATCCACCCTTCTCGAGCATGTCTCTGCATGTGCGTGCATGCATGTGTGAGGGGTGCACTGTCTCAGGCCTGCTTCTGCTGCTGTCTCTCTAGAGACAGGTCTCCCGGCCTCTCTCAGGCCTCGCTGGGTGTTAGTGTCTTTCTCTCTCTCGCTGAGGGTCTTTGTGGCTCCATCTCTCTGTCTGCCTCTATCTCCAAATCTCTCCAAATCTCTGAATGTCTCTGTTCCTTGTCTCTGTCTCTGGGTGTCTCTGCCTCTCTCTGTCTCTCCAGGCATCTCTCTTTGCCTCCCATCATCCTGGCCCCTTGGGCTGGGGTTTAACCAGTTGTTTTGATTTCTCTAAGCTGCTCCGGCCGCCTCAGGAGCTGCCTCGGGCCTCACACCCCCACCCAGCCCCTTCATCCCTCACCCAGCCCCCCCCCCACCTCCCCTTAACACAATCTGCACAAGTGGAATGAAAATTGATTTTTTTTTTAAATTTCATATCTTCTCCAGGGCTCTGTCTAAAGAGGAGAGAGACGCGGCCCAAGACCCTTCTCCCTCCGCTGCCCCCACCCACACATACACACCAATAGGCACACACATCACACCCAGACACACACTCACACATACACCCCGACACTCTGCCTGCACCCACCCTGAGGACACACCCCTCCCTACGCCACACACCCATGTAGGACACATCCATACACACAGTAGAGACACACAGCGAACTCCCTACACACACACTCACTCTGGACATCCACCAGTAGGCACACTTTACACACCACACACAGCTCGGCTGCCTGCTATCACACACTATACATGCACAAGCTCACACTCACACCTGTCCACATAGATTATGTCCGCGTCCATGTGTACACAAACCCAGGTTCAGGGATCATCCCACCACAGGCACCCAGGAGACCCCATGACTGTCCCAGGGAGGACGGGGTCAGGAAGGTGACAAGGGCCTTCCTGCCAGGACTTGCCCTCCAGCCCCCGAGGTCACCCCCACTCCTACCCTTGCCCATGTCAACCAAATGCTCTGGCCTGACCCTGGGTGAGGGTGTCTCTGTGCCTGGGGTACATGTGTGTGCGCATACACATGCACACACACACGCCCCTCACTACTTCTCTCGTGGCTGCACACTGTCATCTCCACAACAGCCTGGCTCATTTGAGAGCCGGCTCATCCCCACACGGGCACACAGAACACACAGAAACATCAAACACACATGTGTACTCACACGCCATCACAGAGACACAGCCTCACACATCACAGGGCATCAGTTCACACAAGGAATATACACATGCGCCACTCAACAGTTACAAATAAATACACACACACACACACACACACACACACACACAGAGCCTTCAACACTCTTTAGGGCTGGTCACACATAGTATCATTCACTCGGTTCTTATGAACTGACACTTCTTGTCCAGCCTGTTACATTCAGCTTCCCAAAATGACTACACACATGCACACAAACACACACATACATACAAAACACTGATCCCAGACTCAGACACAAGCCCACAGGCTCAGAGACACAACAACCCCTTAACACAAACGCATTGCTAAATAAGCTCACACAGCCAGTCTCTGATGCAGATTTGGGGGATCTTGTGACCTTGTCCCAAGGCTATTCCTCACACCCACCTTCAATAGCCCAGCTCCTGGGGTCCTACCGGGGTGACACTCACTCGGTCCTCCCAGCCTGTCTCCCTTGGACAAAGCCTTCTCGTCTCCTGGCCCTCAGAGATGTGGGCTGTCCTGTCCTGGTCACTTAGCCACACTGCGTGGCCACCTGACTCAGGAACTCCAGACATGGCACAATTTCAGAGTTTGGACACTCACCAGACAGTCACAGTGAATTCCACACCCAAGTCACACACATGTTCACAAACATGACACACGTGGCTTTGCTCAGCTCCCCGGTTTCAGGCACCCACACTTAGTCACCTGTGCATAGGAACACACACAACTCCACATGTCACATTCACATATGCTGCAACACAAGTTACACAGTCACGGAAAGACAGCCAAGATCCCTCCATACACACACCGTGTCACATATCACACACACACACACACACACACACACACACACACACACACACACACATGAACCTTTGCAGAAGCTGCATTATGCAAGACAGAGGGACAGACTGGCAGACAGACGGGGCTCAGACTCCCAGCCTGAAGATGTCTCTGACACCAGTTTGGGGTGGTTAAGAGGCGTCAAGCCAGGGCAGGAATGGAGACCTCACACCCCCACCCCAACTCTCCGCTTCTCTCCCTCTAGCTGGCATCTCTGTCTGGGGCCATGTGTCTCTCTGGGTCTCTGTCTCTCTCCCTGAGTCCCAGTCTCTGCACGGATGTCCCTGGGGCTGCGGCCAGCATGCGGAACGGTTTCAGTGGGGGGTGGCGAGAGAGCGTCCCCAGGGAAGTGGGAGCCGCAGTGCCACGCACCCCGCCTACCAAACAGCGCTGGGAGAGGGGAGAGGGAGAACAGAGGCGAAACTGCTATGCGGACCCAGAGCTCAGGCTGCTCCCCCAACCCCTGTGGGGGTCCTGCACCTCTTTCCAGAGACACAGGGAGATGGAGGAAGTGCGGGGGTGGGAGGGGGACAGAGAGAAGGAGAGACACCCAGAGAGGAGCAGAGACAGAGAGAGGGAGACAGAGAGACAGGGAGAGACAGAGAAGAGGCAGAGACACAGAGAGAGGGGCAGGGACAGAGATGGGGAGAGACAGAGAGAGAAGGACAGAGACAAAGGGAGGAGGGGGGGGACAGAGACACAAAGAGGGAGAGAGACAGAGAAATAGAGTGAGAGACAGAGAGTGGGCAGAGACAGAAGAGAGCTCCAAGTTAGGGAAACCCGGAAAAGGTGAGTGAGTCAGAGAGGCCTGGCAAAGTGAATTAAAGAGCTGGAGGTCAAGGGGAGAGCCGCTGGAGAAGAGACCCTGGGTCAGGGAAAAGGACAGGAGGGGGCAGAGATGCGTAAAATTGAGGGATTAGGGCAGAAGCAAAGGAATGGATGAGGGAGAGCCTGACACTGCAGGGTGGAGGTGGCAGCAATGGGAAAGGCCTGAGAGTCCGGCAGGCACGGGCTGATCGCCAGTGTGGGTTCAGGGCCACTGCAATGCCCACCTCAGCCCTTCAGCAGTCCCGGGGGGTCAGCTCAGGACTAACCACACCAACTCCAAAACCGGCCCCTCCCCCTCCTCCTCACCTCCACCTGGCCCCATCCCCACACGGCAACCTGCCTCATCCAGAAGCCCAACCTCTTCCCAAGGCAAGTCTTTCCTCAAGTCCAGCTCCCTCCCCATCTCATCCCCACACCCCTGGCCTTGCCTGGCTGCCTTGGCTGGACCTTCTGGCCCCAAGCTTTCCACCAGAGAGACAGCGACAGCCATGCACTTGGCCGGAACAGCCAAGGGGCAGGGGTGCTGTGGACACTGTTCATGGGGCTTGGCGCCCCAAGTGTGTGCTCAGGAACTACTGTTTACATGGAATTCAGATGAAACGGAGCAAAGGAGGGAAACAGAGACAGAGTGATGGTGAGTCAAAGGGACAGAAAGCCAGGAACCGAGGGACAGAGATGGAGGTGGGCCAGCAAGACCTGGAGTCACTGGGCAGAGAGACAGAGATGGAGAAAGAGAGGAATGGAGTAGAGAACCAGAGGGACAGGAGGGCAGAGGGACAGATAGATGGGGGACTGAGGCACAGAAACAGAGAGGGACAGGGAACTAAATGGACAAGGAAATGGGCTCAAAAATTGGGAAGAGGTAGGCGACTAAGGGTCAGAGAAAATGAGGATCAGATACACGGGGTCAAAGGCCCAGGAAGGCAAACATGAGGGGAAAAGTAGGCAGTGAGGTGGGGAGAGACACAGGGGGACAGGGAAACAGGAGACAGAGGGCAGGACCTGAGTGCTCGGGGCCAGGTGTGGGGCCTGGGCAGGCTGGAGCTGGGTGCCTGGGCTGCAGGGATCCCACAAGGGCCAGAGAAGGGCCTGGGTCCAGGGGGCTGGGGGACGCTCGGGGCTCCAGGGGCATCGCACGGTGCTAATTCAGCGCCATCGATCAGATGGGATGAGAGCAATAAATTATTGTGACAAGATGCAATCCTGGCCCGCGCACTGCCGCCGAGCAGATCGATCCCTGTCCCCAGCTCCACACCGGGTCCCATGCCCAGGCTTCGGCCAGGACGCCTCTGCCCACCTCTCTCTCCGTTCCCCCCACGACACACACTGACAGCCAGGTGGGGCAGCAGCCCTTGGGAAGAGACAGAAAGAGAGAGGGATCCACAGATGGAAGATTAGCCCCTGTCTGTTCTGGGTCCTCTCGCTGCCCTCAGCATCCCATCCTGACCATGACCTGGGAGGTAGCACTGTCATGACACCCATTTCACAGATGTGGAAACTGAGGCTCAGACAGGGAAAGTAACTTGGCCAAAGTTTCACAGGGGTGAGTGGTGATGCCTGGACTTAAATGGGGGTCAGTATGACTTCAAGCCCCCCAATATTTGCCCTGTCAGAGGAGAGAACAAGAGACAGAGAAGAAGAGGTAGGAGATGAATAGATAAATGATAGATAGATAGATAGATAGATAGATAGATAGATAGATAGATAGGAATAAAGAGAGAGGGAGGAGGATGAGACAGACAGAGACTGCAGGACACAGAGAAACAGAGTCGAAAGCTATAAAGAGATATGGAGACATACAGAGACAGCGAGAAAGAGAAATGGAGAAACACAGACAACAAAAAGATAGGCGGGGAGGAAAAGAGACAAAGAGAGATAAAGTGACAGAGACACAGAAAGAGATAAAAAGACTCAGGTTCAGAGATAGGCAGCGGGGGAGATGGGCAGATGGAGGCAGAGATGAGACAGGAAGGGAATACAGGTAGGATGGGCACACAGGAAACATGGGTGAGCGGGGAAAGAGGTGCCTGTAGAGATGGGTGATTCCGGAGACCTAGGTGTGTCTGGGGAGACACATGTGTGTTGGCAGGAGGCTCTGCTGGCTCTAGGCGTCTGGGGGGCAGGTGGGAATGAGCACGCGAATGACAAGCTTGACCAGGAGAGCACAGTCAGGCAGTGGCTGGGCGTGACAGCAGGAGGCAGGGCACGTCTCAGGGCAGGAGTGGAGGGAGAAATGGAGAAGTAAGTGTGGCCTAAGTGATGAGGTGGGCAGATAGATGAGTCTGTGGAGGAAGGAGGTCACCTGCTAGGCAGGGATGGGAGGACACCTAGATGACAAGTCAGATGGCCTGTTTGACGCAAATCTCCAGTATCTACCAGTTTCTAAGACCTCCAAGAAATGACTCCATTTTGCTGGGCTCTGTTTCCTTCTCTGTAAAATGGGGATAAGAGTAAGTACCTGCCTCATAAGGGTCTCATGAGGATGAAATGAGCTGTTGGATCTGAAGAACTGAGAACAGTGCCTGTCACAGAGAAGGTATAATGAGCGGTAGCTGGGAAGACGTTATGAGTAGATGCTACTCAAGGAGTGACCCGTGGACCAGCAGCATCACCTGGACCTTGTTAGAAATGCAGAGCTCAGACGATAGGGATTCTTTCTGTGCCACGCGGCAGGCAGGTGTGTGACGGCTGGAGAGAGGTGTGACATGTTTAACAAATGCTACAGGTGTTACTTAGACTCACCAAGAAAGGTGTTCCCTGAGGACATAGATGGCTGGTGACATGTTCTATGATAAAGGACAGATATTTCCAGAGGGGAGCAGGCTGGAGATGGGTGTGAGGGATCTGAAGGTTTGGCGATAAAGGTATGGGGTGACAGGTTGCATGAGCAGGTAGTGAAGATGAGCATAGCTGAGACAAGGTGGTTGAGGGTACACAAGGCTTGGAAAAGCTATGCAAGGACAAGGGTTACGTGAATATCAGGAGGAGGAGAAGGACAGAGGGGGACCCAGTGCTGGGAGTCAGGTGCACATCTGTGGGGCAGGAGTGTGGCCAGAAGTAGGTGTTCCCTTTGGGGACAGGACGGGGAGGCCAGGGCTATGGCAGAGACCTGGGTGAAGGTATGTGAAGCAGAAAGAGGTTAAGAAGGGCAGTGTGGATGTCTCAGTACCTGTTTGCTGAAGAAATGAGTGAACGTGGTACCGGAGCAGGTGATGTCTGAGGTAGACAGGTAAGGAACAGGCAGGTGTGAAGAGATATTGGTATGACCTTGTGCAGCAAGGAAAAAGAAAGTGAGGAACATGAGATATTAAGCAGGTGGGAAAAGAAGAAAAATAGATAGATAGTACCTGAGGAACAGGTGTGGGGAAACAGGTATACAGGTGAGGCAGATACCAGTGGCCAAGGACAAATTCCTTGCCCAACTGTGTGTATGTGTGAAGTGGTGTTGAGTGTGGTGAGAGGCAGTGAGATAGAGAAAGGCAGAGACAGAGAGACAGTGAGGAATCAGACACAGGTGAACAGCAAATGTGCAAGTGGGACAGGTATGACTTTCAGAGGACAAGGGCTTGTAGGAGACATCATGGCAGGGGAGGGACATGAGGAAGAAGGATAGACATAGAACCCAGGGGCCAAGGCACGTTTGAGCAATCAGGTGGTGTTGGGGATAGGAGACAGATAAGGTTGGTTCATATGCTGTCTGAGATGAGTCATCTAAAATGACAACCAGAAAAAAGACAGGTATGGGGAATCAAGTGAAAGTAGGTGTATTTATGTAAAAGGATGGGAGATAGAATGTGAGGGAGGTAGGTACAGGCAGAGAGAGTGGCACGAAGCAGGTGTGTTCTCAGGTGACACATGTGTGGGAAGTGTTTCTGGAAGGACAGGTGAGAGGGTGAACAAGATTAGCATTGTAAGGGAGAAGTACAGGTGAGAGCCAGGAGGGTGGGAGAGGACAGGTGTTACCTGAGGACAAATCAGGAGGATACATGTGTGAATGCTTATGTGCAAAGGAAGGGGTATGTGTGTGTAGATATGCTTGAGGGGAGGAGGATGTGAAGAAATATAAATATGTGAGAAACAAGTGTGTTTAGAGTTTTAGGGGACAGGTGGTATGGTGCAGGTACGAGTAGGAAGTGGGGAACAAAGTAATATGAAATGAAACAAATGCAGGGATTCAGATGGAAAGGGCAGATTGTGGAGAACAGGTATTACCTGGAGGAGCAGGTAAGTGGAGATTCAGGAATAAGAGAGTATGGGCATCTTTGTGGCAGGTTTCAAGGGGACAAGTGTTACCTGGAGGGGCAAGTGAGAGGAATATCTACAGGGGCAGATGAAGGAAACAGGTGCAGAGGACAGGTGTTACCTGCAGGGCAGGTATAAGACAAATGTTACCTGGAGGTCCAGATGTGGGGAACTGAAGGGGGAACATAGCTGTGACAGGTGTGTTTATAGACAGGTGTGGGTGAAAGGTGTTACCTGAGGCCACAGGTGTGTGCAGCATGACTCTTCCGGGTGGTTTGCTGCCTCGGTTTCACTCACTCCCCTCTCCTCCCCTCCCCAGGGGTCAGTTCTGGCTCTCAGCTCTCTCCCATGGCTCCGACCCTCAGCAGGACAAGCAGTTAGCTCTGGGCTCTGCCAGGCAAGGCCTGCCGGGCAGCCGGGGCTCCTGAGGCTGCTTGGCGATGCGGAGCGCGTCTGGGCCTCGGCGGGCCGGCTGGGCGGGGGGAGCGGGCGGGGGGGCCGTTTAGCCGTGATAGATCCGCGCGCCGCTTGTCTCTTAATCTCCGGAGCGACCGATCGATTCGCTATTTCCCTTTGTTGCCAGAAAATTCGATCCTGGGCCTGGAATTAGGTCCCCGGCTTAATCTGAGCGGAAACCAGCGAGGGGGAGACAGAGACAGAGATGCTGGGAGAGACAGAGACGGAGAGATAGTGAGAGACAGAAAGGCAGAGACAGAGAGACTGAAAGAGAGATGCTGAGAAAGATACGGAGATAGGCACAGGGATTCTGAGAGATAGTCTAAGAGTTGGACCCAAAGAAATAGAGATACTGCAAGAGATAAAGAGTCAGAAAGAGACAGAGAGACAGATTCTGGGAGAGTAAGAAGTGGACACAGAGATGCTTGAAGAACAGAGACATTGAGACAGTGAGGAGAGATGCAGCCAGGGAGAAATAGTAGAGGTGGCCCAGCATGGCCCTGTGACAGTTGTGGAATGACTGGGACAGAAAAGGTGTGCGGCACACTAGGCCAGCCACCTGTCACCAGAAGGACACGGCCCCTCAAAAGTCAGGGCCAGGCCTGTACTCCCAACCCCGAGTTGTGCAGACCCCAAAATTAGCCCAAATGTCCTTCCCACAGCCCCTGTGACCCCCTCACACCAAATATCCAGATCCAAATTTATAGACCCCTCAACCTTGAACTCAAGTTCCAAATATAGGCCTCCCAGGCCCCCAAATCCACCCACACCCCCAAATATCCACACCAACCCAGTCCTGACCCCCCCAGCCCCAAACAGTCAGTTCTCAGCCCCAAATATCCAATTTCTTGGCTCTGAGTCTCCAGGTCCAAAATTTCAAGCCCTCAGTCCTGGCCTCTAAATCCCACAAGGACTCTTGCCCCAAATGTCCAGACCCACCCTCAGGAGGGCTATGCCCATTCCCAAATATTCAGACCCCACTCTATTCCGGCGCCCGTCTACCGCGCGTTCACACACTCCTTGGCCCCCTGCCCCTGCCTCGAGGGCGCACCTCTAGCCCTCCCCAGGGATGGGCGCAGCCCCACCCGCCCCCACTGCCCGGGCGGCGACCCCACCGCCTCTCCGCCTCGGGCTCCAGCCGACCCGCTCCAAAGGTCTCCCGGGAGCACTAGGGCGCCCCGGCCCCCGCCCCGGGCAGGAATCCCCGCCCCCCATCCCCGCCCCTGCGCGGCCCAACGCTCACTCACTTGCTAGGTTTGCGCATCCGCCCGGTCCCGGAGAAGTGTTTAAAGTTCGGGTCCCGTAGCCATGGCCCCCGCGGCGTCCTGGGGAGGGGTCACCGGGGCGGAGGACGGGGAGGGGGGAGATGCCCGGAGCCCCGGGGGTGGGGTGGGGAACGGACACAGCCAGAGGGGGCACGGTCAGGGAGCGGGAGTCACAGAGAGACCCGGACAGAGGGAGACCCAACACAGAGAGACAGCCAGAGACACAGAGACGGAGCCGAGCAGAGACAGGGAGATGCAGAGAGACACGGAACAGAGACGCGCAGAGAGAGACGGAGACGCGGGAAGCTGGGGGACCGAGCTGCGGGTGGGCAGCGGCGCGGCGAGCGGGGCGCGGGGCCCGGGCCGGGCCGGGCTGGGGGCACGGGGGGCGGCCTCCTGCTCTTCTTCCTCCTGCTCTTCTTCCTCCTCCTCCTCCTCCTCCTCCTCCTCTTCCTCCCCGGGCTCCTCCGCGCGCTGCGCGCCTCCCGCCCTCGCGGCCGCCGGGCCCGGCTCGGCGCGCAGATATATGGAGGCGGCGGCGGTGGCGGGCGGTGCGGGGGAGGGGGCGGGAGCGCGATCGATGGAATATAATTTTCCTCAAACTCGGAAAATAAAGTTCAGAGCTGATCAAATTTGAAAACAGATGTCGAATCGCGACTCTAAATAAGGTTCGATCCCGGGACTGAGGGAGTGGGGGTGGGGGACAGGGGGGGTGGGTGGAGAAGTGGAGAGACACCCACCTCCCCTCCCCTCTCCGCCCCTCCAGAGGAAGACTCACGCGGACACACGAACCGGACCTGGCGTGAGGTGGAGGCCAGAACCCCTGCTGGACACGCAAAACTGGACCCGGACATACGCACAGAGCCTGGATAGCAGACACACGGGCATAAGAACAAACAGGCACAAGGACACACAGGTACAGTAACACAGACAATGCAAACATACTCACACAGGACACAGCCTAATGGACACATGGACACACAACCCTCAGGGACACGCACACAGAGAAGCATATACGGAAAGGATGTATACACAGCCTGCACACACACGTCTACCCTGACACACAGCCATTCCCTAATCCACTGACCCACAAACTACACATGGGCACACACAGATCTGTGGTGACACACAGCTGCACTCCACCCATTGACACACAAACCCTCACTAACACAGGAGCCCTGGGCATGTGGACAGACACACAGATAATTACAGACAACGGAGGGCAGCAGACACACTGACACTCGCATGCCCACACAATTACAGGAGCACACACACACACCTGCAGTGACCAGGAAGGGCCCAGGTGATCTGCTCCCACGGAAATAACAAGTAAATATCCCCTGGCCTCGGGGGTCCTGAGAGCAGCAACCACCAGCCCCAGAGTTCAGCTCCCCTCCTGACTCCCTGGCCCAGCCTGACCCCACCCTCATTATCCACCCTCCTGTCCCCTCCCTAATGGCATCCCTTCACCCCTTCCCCCTCTCCCCTTCAATGCTTCGCTCCCCCATCTTTCTCCCATTCCCAAGTCAGGCTCCACCCCCAAGCCCCAAAGCCACTTTCTCAGAGGAACACCCCTGGAGTCACCTGCTTCAGGAGGGGAAAGGGTCTGGGGCAAGATAACAGTCCCTAAGAGGATATGTGGTGGCCAGGACAGCTCTGCTAGCTCTCACCAGGCGCTGAGGGGATGAAGAGGACTTCAGACAGGCTCCAGCTCCAACACAGCTCACCACTCCCTTGCACAAGTCACTACACATCCCCAGCCTCAGTTTCTTCATCTGCGAAACGGGGCAATAATAATGACTACCTCCTAGAGTTATTGGGAGGGCTAAACAGGGGGACATGGGGAGCTCACTTGGCACTGTGCCAAGTACCAAAGAACACACACTTGCTCTGAGCATTACTATTTCAATTTAAACATATTAAGAATATGAAACATTCTGCTAGAACTCACGAATCCCCTCACTGTCTCCACATGGAACGACACTTTTTCAAGGAGCCAGTAGGAAGTCCTTGCACTGCGTGTCTCTACCCCTTCATTAGGGGGTCCCTGAGACCCCTCAGGAGAGCCATGACCCTCTGGTGTCTACAGCGACCCTGACTGCCCATCGCATCCTTGAAGATAGCTTACCACCTAGATAGCCTCTGACGCTCATACCCCTTGGGTGTCTGTGACACCCACCAGACTGTGGAGAACACTCTTCCAGCACCTTCGCAGTGCATGGCTCTGAATGCCAAGGAGGGGGTTCTGGAACACACTCTGTGGGGCAGGGCTTCTCACCTGCATGCGACGCAGTTTGGGAGACAGACAACACCCTTCAGGTGGATATGACGCTCTTCAAGACAGCTAGAACACCAACTACCAACCAGAATGTATTTGGTGACCACTAACTGTGTGAAAAGGACACCTGCGAGGAGAGAAAGAACACCTTCTGAGTAGAAAGAACTCAATTGACTGTATAACATGCTTCAGTAAGATAGCACACTCTCTGGGAAGATACTGCTTATTACACTGTACACAACACCCTTCTGGAAACTAGAACATCCTCGGCATGTTAGTGACACCCATAAGACAGCAAAGAGCATCAGCCAAGAGGGTTCTCACACGCTTTATCTCTATATCCACCTTGGGAGAGATGAAAGCCTGCCAGGATGTCAGAAACACCCCCCTTAGACTGTAGGTAACACCTGTGAGAGGCTCACAGTGCTCAATCAGAGGGTATGGAAGGCCCCTAAATAGCGCTCCAATGCCCTTGATGTCCAGGACCTGATAGGCTAGATATCACGCTGATGGATATGTGAAAAACACCCACCTGAGTGCTCAGAACGCCCCCTCAAGAAGACACCTTCCTGATTTCTGTAACACCTTTCGAGCTGTGCATCTTTGAGCCATCTATGTTCCCTCTCTGAGACCCAGGTGGTTGGGAGGATTTATGAGAAGGTAGATGCCAGAGGGTCCCGTGCCCTGTAAACACATAGTAGGTGCTCAATAAAAGCGAGAGTTCTTGCTGTACAGCATTTCCCAAGGAGGGGTTTACCACCCACCCAGGCTGTATTTTCACTCATTAGCAGTATTGTCAACACCTACTTGACTGAAGGAAGCATCTCACAGGAGGGGGACCATTAAGCTGTAGTTAACATCCCCAGGGAGGCTGCAATAGCAGGCGACTGTCGTTAAGACCCCCCTGGGAGAGAACACCCTCAGGGTGTTTAATGCCCCTTGGAAAAAAGAGAGAAAGGGGGGGAGAGGGAGGGAGGGAGAGAG
>NW_017732174.1:615913-620565 GCF_001890085.2 Hipposideros armiger | reverse complement strand
GTGTGTGTGTGTGTGTGTGTGTGTGTGTGTGTGTGTGTGTGTGGTGTGTCTCTGAGCTTCTATGGAGGGCAAGGGGCCTGATCCAGGGCTCCTGGAGTATGACGGGTTGTGTTTCGGGTAAGGGTATGCGTGTGGTTACTGTTGTCTGCATATGCCCTTGCATGTTATGACTCCTGGAGTCCATTTGTGTGTGCCCTGTTCCTTTGCCTGCACATGCTGTGGGTCCCTGGCCCTGCAGCCCCATGGGTCTCAGCAGCAGGCAGTAGTGACAGCGTTTCTGGTTAGTGCCTGTCAGTTCCCCAACTGGAATCTCCATTTATCTGAGCAGGTCACCGGCTGCCTGGAACAGAGGAAGGAGGGTCTGGAGGATAGGACCCCTGGATTCTAAGAGAAAAGATGTCTGGGGACCCTGACTCCTAGGTCTGAGGGAGGAGGAGGATGGGGGGCTGGGTTCCTGGTCTGATGCAAGAGGGGCTGGGGGCCTGGACCCCTGGGTCTGAGGGAGGAGGGGGCTTGTTGACACAAACACTCATGAATCAGATGGTCAGACAGGCAAAAGGGCTGGCTGGGAAGCTCCTCAGCCATGCTGTCAGCCTCCCCACCTGAAAAGCCTGTACCTGCTGCCCCCTAGTGGACATGGAGATTGGGTCAACCAAGGGACCCTGAACTGACAAGTCAAGTAATCCCGGGAAGGGAAGGCAGAGGGACAGACCCAAAGGGGAGCAGAGACAGAGACACACAGAGAGATATGCACAGAGATGGACATTGAGACAGGTGGACATAGACAGGGCCAGAGATGACTAGGGGACAGAGAAGTAGGCAGACAGGATTGAGATCCTGGTTGAAAGAGAGAGTGGGAGACAGGGAGAGGACATGGAGAGAGGACCAAATCAGAGAGAGACGGAAAGATGGGGGACAGAGGGAGTGTCCCCACAGACAGTTGGCAGACAGTAAGGGTGACAGGGAGAGTGTTGGTGAACAGAGAGAGGCTAGGCTGGTAAGAAGACTTGGGTACAGATTGTATGAGAGACAGAGACAGGAACCATGTGGACAGAAGGACAGTGTGACAGAGAGATGGCAGATAGATCTAAAGAAGGGAGAAGAGGGAGATGTAAAGAAGGAGAGACAAGCCAGGGAGCAGGCAGAAAGAAGATAGGTGGGCAGAGCAAAACATGGGTAGACACTCGTGGAGAGAGAGACCTACGGAGAGAAAGGAACAGGCAACACACCCAAAAAGATAGCAAAGAGGTGGACAGAGAAAGACAGGTGGACACACACAGAAAGACAGGCAGACATAGCGAGGCAGGTGGACAGAGAAGTACAGAGCAGGCAGGGCCCCAAAAGGCAAGCGAACACCCTGACATGGAGCACAAAGTGGTATGTGGGGTGAGGCTGGACCCAGGATTGGGGGAGACTGTAGCCTGGTGGGGGTTCCAAGCTGAGGATTTTCCCCAAAACACAGCTTAGGAGTGGAGCTGGGAACGGGGCTCCCCTGGCCGGGGTCTCTCCCCGCCACCCCCTCCTATTCCCCCCCCACCCGGCGGGCTGCCCGGCGGAGGCGACAGATTGAGCGATGAGACGCATTACGCACTTAATCCGCCTGATTGAATGTTTTGCTTTCGCCCAAATTGAAACATTAAACAACACGGGACGAGAAGAGGCGGCCGCAAATCACTCATGAAAGATTCATCTTCTCCCCGGCAGCCGCCACCGCCCGCCTCCACTGCTGCCCACCCCAGCCTGGAAGCCATGGGGTGGGGGTGGGGGTGGGGCAGTGCCCCTGCTCACTCTGTGTGGGGCCCCGGCCCTTATGGCCCAGGGAAGTTCTTCCTGCTGTCTGGCCTCCATCCCACAGGTGGTCTCAGAGGCTGGGACCCCAGATCCCTGGACCAGCCTGGACAGCATGACCTTGGCCCTGTCCCTGCCCATCTGTGGTGGGGGTCCGTTTTTGTCCCCTTTGGGGGCCACCTCTCCGGCTCCCTTCCTGGACCAACCCAGGACCTTGGGGCATGGAGAGGGCTGTTCAGTGGGTTTGGGGAGGGAAAAATGAGATCTGAAAGCCCCCTCCTTATGCAGGGGCATCTCTGGGGTTTGAATCCAGCAGAGAGAGTGGCATCTGGGGGGTGAGTCAGAGGGATGTGACTGTTATGTCAGGATGAGTGGAAATGGGGGACAGCAGTGTATGTGTGTTCTTTGCCACTCCAGAGCTCAGTGTGTCTGTGTGTCTGTCTTTCTTACACGGATGACTGGACTTTCTGCCTCATTATGACTGTGTTGTAACTTGCTTTGTGACTGTGCCTGCCTCTCTGTGTCACTACTCACATGCCTATGTGATCCTGTGTGTGTGGCTGTAACTCCGTGGGCCTATAGCTGTCTGTCTGTCTGCTTGTGCGTGTCTGAGTGTGACTTTGTATGCATCCTGTATGTAGTATTTGTGTGACTTTCAGGGTGTGACTGTATGTGACTTCCTGTGTGTTCATCTGTGGGTGCCTGTGTACTTGTGTCTATCTGTCTGCCTGGGTCTCTGTCCGTGGGTCTGACTGTGGGGCTGCGTTTCACTGTTTCATGTCTGGGTCTGTTCTGTGCATCCAGGTGTCCCTGTGGTTATGTGTCTATCTCTCTGTCTCTGGGTGTTTATTTCTGTCTCTGACTGAGAGGGCACTTGCTGGAGCCAGAGACAAGTCACCAGGAGTGGGGTCAGCGTGGGGAAAAGCAGGGGAGAGGGGAGGCAAGAAAAACTGAAAGACAGGACAGTGGTGCCGCCTGAAAGCAGGGCAGCAGGGAGCGCAAGCAGGAGCTGGGGGGGCCATAGTGGGCGCCACGGCCGGAGCGGGTGATCAATATTCGATTTAGGTTTTAATTCCGGGGCTTTCGGAGCCTGTCAGCCCTGATGTATGAGCTCACACCGGGGCCGCCCAGTCAGCCACCCAACAGATGCCCATGGCCTGGTGGCCTGTCCTGGTCCCAGTTCCCTTGCCCCTGCCGGCAGCTGGCTTCTGAAGAGGGGGAAGGGGCGACGGCCCGCAGAGTGGGGCTGGGGAGGAGGAAGCCCTGTCCTAGGGCAGAGGGAGGGGCTGCACATGCAAGTGTGCAGGAGTTCACCTGAGTTCACAGTTGAGTTCATGCTTGGTCACTCACTTACCTATTATACCTGCAGATCTGCTGCTGCTTGCCTGTGCCAGAGGGAGACAGGAAGGGGACCTGGGCCTTCTCCCAGGGACCCCCAGAGGTCCTCAAACACTGTCTTAGGGACACCCTGCTAAAGTCCTACAGCCTGTCTGTTGGCACTGGTCATGTGCCTGCAGACACACATGTGCACCCCCCACACACACACCCCTGGGCTCACACATACCTGTGTTTGCACAAACCCTGACACATGTCTACATACAAATCCCAACATTCATGTGTCCACAGACATACCCCTGGACTCAAACACATGTGCACACACAAACTCTGCCACGCATATCCTCTGACACACACGTGTCCACACACATAACTCCAGGGCACACACAGACACACGGGCAAAGGTTCCGCAGTAATGGGATGTGGGAGCAAATTGGGGAGATGGTGTTCCTGAAAAAGGTGGTAAGAGACAGAGACAGAGAGATGCAGAAACTCCGAGACAGAGACCAACATAGTGACAGAGATGGGAGAAACACAGGCATGTAAAGAGCTCAACAGAAAAACTCAGAGAGGAGAGACAGAGATACAGAGAAGCCAGGGAGGCTGCCAGGAGGGTTGGGCCCAACAGTGGGGCAGGAATCAGTGTGGGAGGGGGATGGGGAGCTTTCCCATCTCCAGATGCCCCCCCAAACCCTGTCTCTCTCTCAGGAAGATGGATCCACCGCCCTCCCTGATGACAATGCTGTCTGCGCAAACTTTAATTAACACTTTGAGTTAATTAGTTCGAGATCATTTAGGAGTAAAATGTTTTTATTAGGGAGGCTGCGAGCCTGTTGATGGATGGGGCGCGATTCGCTCTTCCGCCCGCGGGGACAGCCGTAAACAGAAATCAATCAGGGGGCTCCCAACCCAGCCCCCCCAATGCCAGGCTCCCAGCCCCCTCTGCCTTCCAGGACCCAGGAGTCCTGGTCCCCAGCCCCGTCCTGCCTCAGACCTAGGAGTCTTGGTCCCCAACCTCCTCTTTCAGGACCCAGAGTTCCTTCCGGAGTCCACTTCTCACTCAAACCCGGGTTTCTGGACCCCAGATTTATCTTCCTCCTCAAACCCCGGAACGCCTTGACTCCAGCCGTGGTGGGAGCCCCCCACTCCCACTCTCTTCCCAGGGTCTTGGGCACAGAAGGACCGATCACCGTCGGGGGGCTCCAGGGCCGTTGGTCACACCCCTCCCTCCCTCAACTCCCTCCCAGGTCCCTGATTCCGCATCCCAGAACTTTCTTTGGATTGTCTCAGTGTCTCTGGCTGTCTCGCTCGGTCTCTGCGGTCTCGGGTCCGGCTCCCGCAGCCCCACCCGCCCCGCTGACGGCTTCATCAGGTGTCCGGGCAGCGGGGGGCTGGGAGCCCGGGCTGGGCGAGGGGGAGGCCGGGGCCGAGGGGGCGGGGACAGGGGTTCCGGGGCCGATAAATCTTCATCAGGCGGCGGCGGGGGGGCCATTAGGCGCTAATGGGAAGATGGAGGGGCCTGTCGGCCG
>NW_017732174.1:614010-615483 GCF_001890085.2 Hipposideros armiger | reverse complement strand
CAACCCCTCCCCCATCCCACCATCCCCACCCCCTGGAAGGTGGTGCAAGGGTGATGGCGTAGGGCTTGGCAGGGAGGACAGACCGACAGCAACACAGAGCAGGGGGAGGCAGCCCTGCAGGGCATGCGCTTGTGTGGGGGTGGGGGGATGGGGGGTGGGAGTCAGAAAGATGGACAAAGGCGGGGGTGTTGAGAAGACTGATGGACAGATGCGGGGGTGTCCCACGAAAAGGACAGACAGACTTAAGGCTTGCGCTGGGGCAGAAAGGACAGACAGACAGCAGGGAAGCATGGCCACGTGCGAAGGGAGGACAGATGGACGCCAGGGGGACGGCTGTGCAGGCGCGGCCCGCGCGGCCGGGGCCAGGCCGAGGGCGCGCGCGGTGGCGGCCAGAGCGGGAGGCGGAGGCCCGGCGAGCGCGGTGTTTGTGGAGCTGTCGGCTGCGGTGGAATTATGAAAAATAGCAGGCATCGGAGCCGGCCTTCAGCTTCGATTAGGGGAGATGGGACATGACAGGTGCGATCAATACGCAGCCGTTCTATAAAGTGTCAAGTAATGAATCAATTTCGACTAAATTTTCCATTTTTCAGAGGCCGTTCTCCGAGAGAAGAATATCCTCTTTTGTAAAGATATTATTATCGATTTCGGCGGCAATTTGACATCAGGGGTAGTTAATTCCACTCAGAATAAAATTGAAAACACTTGAGAGAGAAAAGAGAGAGGCGAAGAGTGAGACAGAGAGGGAGAGAGGGGGAGGAAGGGAGGGGCTGGGAGGAGAAAGAGATGGATGGACAGAGAGACAGAGACAGAGAGACAGAGGGAGAGACAGACAGAGAAAGGCCCGGAGAGATGGGGCAGGAGGAGACAGAGATACGCAGAGACATGGAGACACAGAGAGAGAAACTTAGAGACTCAAGCCTCTAGTTGTAGAGAGGGAAGGAGATGAGACTGAGAGAGACCTCGCCAGAGAGACTCAGAGATAGAGAGACAGGATGAGGGAGGGGCTAAGAAAGCACGACAGAGACAAACTGAGCGTGTCTCAGAGAGAAACCCAGATGTTAGAGACTTGCCACAGGGTGCAAAGAAATGGACAAAGGCAAATTCAGAGAAAGAGAAAGGTGGAGAAAGAGGCAAGAGAAACTGACAGACACTAAAAGAGGGAGAGGGAGGAGAAACTTATGGAGCTGGGGAGAGAGACACTGAGGGGATGTGAGCAATAGAGAGGAGAGAAAATGGAATGGAGAGAAGGGGTTGGGGACAGAGGAAAAGAGAGGGGAGAAGGAGGGGGTGGGCAAGGGCACCCAGGAAGGGGGCAGAGGCTGAGTGGTTCCAGGCTGAGGGCACACACAGAGATAAGGGTCTGGGGAGCGCCTCCTGCCCAGCCTGTGCTGTCTCCCAAAGTCACTGAGAATGGCGGGGAGTGTGAGTGAGTGTGTGTGTGTGTGTGTGTGTGTGTGTGTGTGTGTGTGTGTG
>NW_017732174.1:589994-606870 GCF_001890085.2 Hipposideros armiger | reverse complement strand
CGCCGCCGCCGCTGCAGCGCCCCATTTCCGCTTCAAACATTTGGAAGGGATGGTAGGGGGGGCGGTGGAACCTGGGTGGGGTGGGATTGGAGAAAGAGGGGTTGGAATGCCAGGACTGAGTTAGAAAAGGAGGGGGCGACCTGGGACATGGAGGGAAAGGGGTTAGATAGCAGAGGCAGTGTTTAGAACGTGGACAACGCAGATAGAAAGCAGGCGGAGGGGGATGAGGAACACTGTGGGGCGAGGTCAGAACGTGGAGAAAGTAAATAGAACTCCCCGGAGGAAGAAAGAACTCGGGCGGGGGCATATAGACCACAAGAGGGGACCTGGAATGCGGGTGGGGTGCGGACTGGAACACGGCGGGGGGCGGGGCGCATATTGGAATTGGGGGAGAGGGTCGGATCAGCGGCCCGGCATTGGGGGCGGGGGCCCGGAGAGGCACGCGTGCGGCGTCCCTCGAGGCAGAGGCGCGGCCCCCGCCCGTCGCTGCCGCTGCCCGCTCCCGGACTTGCGCCCCCCGCGCGTCCACTCTGATTTCTCGGCCCATTTTTCTTCCTCTCCTGTCACTCCGGCGCTCGCCCTCCCGCCGCCCGCGGCCCCGCCGCGCTCTGCTTCCCGCGGGAAGCCCTTCCGCAGCCGGCCTGGGGGTGCAGCCTGACTGCGCCGCAGCGCCCCCACTCCCACCCTCCCTGGGCCCCCTCAGTCCTCACCAGAACCACGTGTTCCAGGCGTGTGACCCCCCCCAAATCCATCACCCCCCGAAATGTCTATCCCCTGAAGAACCATAGGAGAGACCCAGCCTTGGGGAAAGCACAGGTTGGGGCCTTAAAGCCCAGGACCAGGTCTTTAGCACTTCTGTGCCTCAAGCTCAGATTCCCCCAAAGAAGGCGTCTAGATACCCACAAACCAGGCAGTGAATTCCCACCCCTCCTCAGAAACCCCCAAGCAGACAGGAGAACCCCTAGGATCTGACCTTTACCTTGAGCTCATGAATAGTAACCCAGATTCAGAAACACCAAGGATGTACCCCCAACCCAGCCCCAGACACCCCAAAATGAGGATTCTGGGCCCTATCATTATTTATCCCCAAATTTTCAGACCAAGACACTGATAGGATAAGGGAGATGGGCCTTAGCTCAGTCACACCAAAATAAGTGTCACTAATTCCACAGGTCACCCTAAAACAGTCACCCCCAGACTTAGTCACCCCCAAATTAGGCATCAAGGTTCCCAAAGTTGGCACACCTAAAATAGACGTTCCTCATTGAACCCTAAACAAACATCAGGCCCCTACGATAAATCATCTACGATCTAGACAAATGGGCCCTCAGCTGCTGTCACCCCACTCAGCAGGTGATCCCCATTCTCAAAACAAATTAAGGAATGGGACTGAAACTCAGCCACCCTTAAAATGAGCAACCCCAATCTTGATCCCCAGACTCAATCAGTCCAAACTTAGGATCTGAGCCCCACCCAGCTAAAGACTCCCCACAAGCTAGACATCTGGCTCCCCAGACTCAGTTACCACTAAACCAAGAGCAAGACCCCCCCAGCAAGTCACCCTGACATTAGTTGTCTAGGTCTCTACCATCACCCCCAACTTGACACCTGGGAGCCTAGTATCAGTTGCCCTTAAATACACATCTGAGCTTCCCCCCTCAGTTGCCCCCAAACTCCTCAGTAAGTTAAACAACAAACTAGGCAGCTAGCCTCCCAACCTCAGACACCCCCAAAACAGGACTTTGTGACACTGAAGTTTAATGACACCCAAACTATGCCTCTGGTCCCCAAGCTTCGGTTACCCATGTACTAACCATTAGGACCTCACAGGCTGTTACTCCCCACCCCCAAAGTGGGCACATCAAAAGAAGAAACCCCAAATCAACTTGGTGGTGGGAGTTGACCCTCAAGGTCAGTTATCCTGAACTAAACTGGGAACCCCACAGAAAGACTCAAACTCAGAATTTAGGGTGCCTGCCTCAAACACCCCTGTAGTGTGTTGATGGTTACTCCAAAAAAGATATGCCCGTGTTCTAACCCTAGGAAAAGGGTCTTTGCAGATGTAATTCAGTGAATGACCTAGAAGTGAATTCATCCTGGATTACCTGGGTGGGCCCTAAACCCTCCTTAAAGAGACAGAAGAGAAGACACAGACAGAAGAGGAGAAAGCCTTGTGAAGACAGAAGCAGGGGTGCTGCAGCCACCAGAAGCTGGAAGAGGCAAGGAAAGAGACTTCCCTAGAGCTTTCAGACATAGTGTGGCCCTGCTGACACTTTGTTTTGGACTTCAGGCCCCCAGAGCTCCAGAAGAATAAATTTCTGTTGCTTTACATCACCCAGTTTGTCATCAGTCACAGGACACTAATACAGCCTCCCAAACCAAGCTTCTGTGTCCCTATACTCAGTGACTTCCAAAACTAGGGATATGGACCCCCATAGTCAGGCACCCCAAACTAGCCTCTAATCCCCAGATCAAGCTTCTGGACCTCAGCCCAGTTACCCACCATCACAGCATTAGGGATCCACTGTCACTCCCAAATTTGTTAACTATTGTAGATCCTGAGGCTCATTCAGCCCTGGAGCATGTATGTGGTGGAGTCACAGCTACTATCACCATGAAATAATCCTTAGGACCCCCACTGGCAGTAACCTCTAACCTCTTCATGGCTAGAGCCTCAACAGACCGTTGACATTGAGCCACTTCAAAATGAGGCAGCTGGGCCCCTGGTCTTAGCACCGCTAAGGTAAAATAAGCATTAAAGACCTTCTAGGGGCCGGCCGAGTGGCGCGATGGTTAAGAACTCGCTTGGGATGCCAGAGGGCCCCGGTTCGGATCCCACATATGAGGGCCAGTGACACTGCCCTCTACAGCTAAGATGCTGAACAACAGCTCAACCTGGAGCTGGGCTGCCGTGAGTCGCCGGCGACGGCGTGGGCTGCAGTCCCTGTGGCACTGCATTGCCATGGGCTACCGTGTGTGGCCAGCAGCCAGCGTGAGCGGCCAGCAGCCGCAGTGAGCGGCCGTCCAGAAGCCGGCGACTGATCTGCCTCGCCAGAGAAGAGCGCAATGATGGTGCCAACTTGGGCCAGTGAAGCAATGTCCTCCACAACTAGATTGAAGAACAAAAAAAAAACGACAGCAACTTGTCTGTTCCCCTTCCCCCAATTCCCCAGCACTGTTCCCATCCCCCCAATTCCCCAATAAAAAAAAAAAAAAGACCTTCTAGTTGGTAAACCCTAAACTCAGCACCTGGGCCCCAAGGTTAATCCACCCCTGAACTAGGTATCAGACCCCCGAACTAAACCACCCTAATCCAGGCATCTAGGTTCTCCAAGGTCTGAGCCTCCACATCAGTCACCCCTAACTAGGTACCTGAGGGATTAGTCTCAGGCACCCCCATACTAGGCAACAATGTCCAAAACTCCATCATCCCCAAGCCAGGTACAAGGAACCCCAGTGACAGTCACCTCAGAGCTTGGTAACTAGGCTTTGAGGCTTAGTGAACCCAAAATTTTATATAAGTATTAGGAACTCTTAATCAGCAACCTCTAAACTAGGCAGCTAACCCCCCTTCTCAAATGCCCCCCAAAACTAGGTTGCTGATACTCAAGAATGACAACCTTTCCCCACCCTGGGAAGCACCTGATGATAGTCAACCCGATAGTCTGCCAAACTTGACCTCTGGGCCCCAGCTGTCACCCCAAATTGGCATTTGGACTCCCAGTTGGTCATCCCAACCTCAACATCTGGGTAGCCCATAGGAGGTACCCCTAAACTAAACATCTGAGTGGCTTAGCTCAGCTACCCCAAACTAGGGCTCTGGGCCCCACTCTTAGAACCCTCATCTGGACACCAGGATAAGTTGCCTCTAATTTGACATTTAGGGCCTCAGCCTTAGTCCCCAAATTAGAATGCAGGCCACAATTTCACTCAAACCTAAATTAACCTTCAGGGCCCCACAATCAGTAAAGCCACAGCAAGTCACTCTCAAAATAGGCATCTGAACCCCACAGCTAGTCATCCACAAATTCAGTATCTGGCCTCCTAATCTCAGATATTCCCTAAACCCAGATGTGGCACACCCAGGCTCAGTGATCACCAAGCTAGGCATGTAGGCCCCAAACTTCAGTCAGCCCTAAAGTAATCAGTAAGATTCCAGAATGAACATACAGGATGCCGCATGTGGTCAACACCAAACCCCAAACCGTCACTCTCAGCTGGACAGTGGAGTCTCTAGACTCGTTCACTCCAGGCTCGTCAGTGGCCCCCCTTCTGTCCCCACATAAGTCTGCATTATTACAGATCTACAGTCCAGCTTTAGGCACCTCAAATTAGGAACATGGGCCCACAAACACTCAGAACTTGGTAGAAGGGACTTCAGTCACCCCAAATTCAGTATTTGAAATCCAGCCCATCTCCCCAAAGTAGGCATCTGGGTCCCCAGTTTTTGTTACCTATAGCAATACATCTTGATCAACATAACCATTTCCCCTTAACTAGACTTTGACCGTTGGGATCCTGTTGTGTCTGATAAAGGCAGCTGAGCACCCCCCTCCAGGCCAGAAAGCTCCCCAGCTCATTGTGCCCCAGCCTTAGAGACCCCCCAGCCTAGCATTCGGGCCCCAGCCTCAATCCTCCCAGCCTTGAAAGCCATTGACCTGCATGTCACAAAACATCTCCAAACTTAAATGAACACCCCTCAAGTGTATCCTGGGCACTGGGGTCCTGACCTCCTGACTCCCCGCTTCCAAATGCCCAGATTCCCAGCTTCAGTCACTCCCAAACAGGGCTCCCCACTCCAGGCAACACTTACTCAGAAGTCCACATTCATTCAGGGACCCCAAAGCTGGGTGCAGGGACCCCCTGACTCAGTCACCCCAGGAAAACTCAAGTGTCAGCACTCTTAGACTCAGCCGCATTTGGAAGGCAGTGGGTCCCCAGGCTCTGCACCCTGACTGAGGGGACCAGAATGACAGTTTCTGGCACCTCAAACTAAAAAAGGCAATCCTCGGTCTCATCGCCTCCAGCTGCACTGCCATACCCCCAGTGTCTGTGGCCTGAGCTACACACTGGCTGCCATGTTGCCACACACTACGCACAGATTCCTGACCTAAGCCCCTTGACCCTAATCTCTGTCATATAAAGCTCAGGCCCCACACCCCCAGTCACACCACCCTAAGGAGAGCGCCTGACCCTTGGTAAACATAAACAGTCTCCACAGTGCTGTGTGTCATCTTAAATTGAGCCACTGGATCCCCAGTTTGTGTCTCTCCAAACTAGATAACTGGGCTTTCAGTCTGTCACACCGAAGTAGACTACCAGAAGCCCTGTCTCTGAGACCCCCAACAAGGTACCCCTAAATTCATCCACAGGAGACAGGCCAATCCCCCATCTCAATTCCTTCAAACCCACCAGAATCCCCAATCTCTGTTACCCATCACCCCCAAATAGATCATGAGAACCCCAACTCTATCATCCCAAGCTAGATGACTTGCCCCACTGTTTCTGAACCTAACTGAATTATTGTTCCAACAAATTGGCCCCAGGCCCGGAAACAAGCAATCAGTGGCACCTGGAACTGAGACTGTATGTCACCCAAAAGCAGGGCCCTTGACATCTGGTCTCATCATCCCAAACTAGACAACTGAGCTCAGTCTCTGTCTCCCCCAAACTGGACAAAAAGACCCTAGCAATTGTCACCCAAACTAGAAAAAAAGACCAACAGTTGCTGTCACCCTATCTAAACAACTAGAAGTATAGCCTGTCATCCTAAACATGACAATGGATTAATAAACTCGGGCACATCAAAGAAGACAACCAAACTTTAAACTGTCCCCACAAGTTAGCAGCTGAGCACCCAGTCCCCCACCCAGATCTCCAGTCTTAGCCAGACTGTCACTCCCAAGATGTCCTGGAATGTCAGTCTCTGCCCCACAAACTAGATAATCAGACCTCAATCTCTGTTACCCCAAACACTCTGACCCCAAACAGTCATTATCCTAGCAAACTAGAGCACCAGACCCCCCCTTCTCTGTCACACCAAAGACACCCTGGGACCCCAGTCTCTGTCCTATAAAACTAGATAGCCAAACCTGCCATATTTTTGCCCCAAATACTCCTTGGTAATCCCAGTATGTCACTCAACACAGACAACCAGACCCCAGTCTGTCACCCCAAATATACCCAGGGACCCCTAGTCTCTGTCACACAAAACTAAGCAATCAGGGGGTGGCTGGTGAGCTCAGTTGGTTAGAGTGCTGTGCTCATAACACCAAGGTTACTGGTTCGATCCCCATACGGGCCACTGAGTTGCGCCCTCCACAACTAGATTGAAACAACTACTTGACATGGAGCTGATGGGTCCTGGAAAAACACACTATTCCCTAATAAAATTAAAAAGAAAGAAAGAAACAAACAAACAAAAAACTAGGCAACCAGATCTCCAGAGTCTGTCAACCTGAATGGTACCTAGTACCCCACAAAGGGATACAAGTAAACCCTCAGTCTCTGTCACTCCAAATACTATGCCCTGGGACCCAGTCTCTGTACCATATTACTAGACAACCAACCCTCAGACTTTGCCACCCCAGACAATGATACCTCTAGGCCCTGTCACTTCACATTGAGAAACCCATGCATAACTTGTCACCTCAAACTAGAGACCTGGACCCACAGCCCCTTTAACCAGACTCCAGTCTGTCATCCTGAAGGGGACAACCAGGTCTCTGGTGCCACTCATGCTAAACCAGACAAGAAAACTTCCATTCTACATCACCCTAAACTAGACCTCAGAACCCCAGTCATTTCATCCCAAACTGAACAACTGATCCCTAATCTCTGTCATGACAAACTAGACAACTAACCTCCTGGTCTCTGTCACCCCAAACTCAACTTCTTAGTCTCTGTCACTCCAAGCCAGGTCCTGGGATCCCAGGACCCCTCATCTCTGCCACCCCAATCTAGACAAATGAACCCTCACTTTTGATTTTCCAAACTAGACATCTGGACTCCACACTAGACTAAGAAACCCCACAGCCTCCAGAGATCTCAATCATGACAATCATATCCATAATCTCTACCTTCCAATCCAAACAATAGGACCCAGTCAGTCTGTCACCCCAACTAGGCAATAGACCTGTAGTGTCTGCCTCCTCAATCTAGCCCAGTGGCCACTCAATGTCTCTCACCCCAAACCAAAAACCTGAACCCCAGCAGCATCACCCAAACTAGATAATCAGCCCCTTGGTCTGGTTAACCCCAAGCTAGACAATTGGTCTTGTGTCTCTGGCATCCCAAATGAGAAAACCAGACCACAAGTCTTGGACACCCCCATAAAGTCCACGAGATCCCCAATTTCTGTCACTCTAAACTAGTAATTGAATGCTCAGTCTGTCATTTCAAACCTTAAAGTATTGCTGTCTCAGCCCAGAAATTAGTCTACCATTCTGTCACTCCAAAGGAGACTAGGCCCCAGTTATGCTACCCCTAAAGAAGCTTCAGAACTATCAACGTTGTCATCCCAAAACCAGACAATCAAATGCCAGTATGTCACCCCAAATTTGACCTTAGAATCCCAGCCCCATCACCCCAACCATGACAAGAACCCCAGTCTCTGACACCTTGAACAACTCCAGTCCCTGTCATTCCCAGCCAGAAAAGAGTCCCTAATCTGTCACTTAAAATTTGGGAAATAGGGCCGGCCGAGTGGCGCAATGGTTAAGAACTGGCTTGGGACGCCAGAGGGCCCCGGTTCGGATCCCACATATGAGGGCCAGTGACACTGCCCTCTACAGCTAAGATGCTGAACAACAGCTCAACCTGGAGCTAGGCTGCCATGAGTCGCAGGCGACGGCGACGGCAGCGTAGGCTGCAGCCCCTGTGGCAGTGGGTTGCCATGGGCTACCATGTGTAGCCAGCAGCCGCCATGAGCGGCCGTCCAGAAGCCGGCGACTGATCTGCCTCGGCCGGGAATAGCTCAATGATAGTGCCAACTTGGGCCAGTGAAGCAACATCCTCCACAACTAGACTGAAGAACAAAACGACAGCAACTTGTCTGTTCCCCTTCCCCCAGTTCCCCAGCATTGTTCCCATCTCCCCAATTCCCCAATAAAAACCTTAAAAAAAAATTGGGGAAATAAATCCACTGTATTATCAACACCAAACTTGACAAGCAGATTTTTCCCAAACTAAACAAAGGATCCTCCCAGTCACTGTCACTTCAAGCTAGGCAATGAGACCCCCACAATTTCTATTGTCCCAAATTACATATAACAGGACTCCCAGGTTCTGTCACCACCAACTAGACAGCATTGGTGCCTCAAGGAAACCACTAGACCCTAATCACATTGCCTATAGCCAAGCGGACACCCTATCTTGTCATCCCAAATTGGGGCCCTAGACCCCCAGTGTCATCACCCCAAATTTTCCACCTAGAAACCCAGGCCTTAAGAATTCCCTTTTCAGGCTGGCCAAGTGGCACATAGGTTAAGAGTTGGCTTGGGACGCCAGCCTTGAGCAGCAGAATCCCAGTTTGGATCCCACATTAAGGCCAGTGACGCTGCGCCCTCTACAGCTAAGATGGTGAACAACAGCTCGACCTGGAGCTGGGCTGCCGGGAGTCACTGGAGATGGCGTAGGCTGCAGTGGGCTGCAGTGGGCTGCAGTAAAGCTACTGTGAGTGGCTGGCAGCTGGCGTGAGTGGCCGTTCTGGGCTGACGACCAATCTGCCTCACCCAGGAAGAGAGCAATGATAATACCAGCATGGGCCAGTGAAGCGACGTCCTCCACAACTAGACTGAAGAACAAAAGGACAGCAACTTGTCTGTTCCCCTTCCCCGATTCCCCAACACTGTTCCCCTCCCCCAATCCCCCAATTAAAAAAAAAAAGAATTCCCTTCTCTGTCAACCCAAGCTAGATAAATGACCACCAATCTCTGTCATCTCAAACTTGGTAACAGATCCCCAATTTCTATTACCCCAGCTGTCTATTTCTATTACCCCAGGTGACTCCAGCTGTCACCCCAACAAGACAACCAGAAGCCCAGTCTGACACCCAAAATGAGGTGCAGTCACTCCCTGGCTCAGTCACTCTACACTGGACAACTGGATCCCCTGTCCCTGTCCCTTAACTTGGGCCTATGGTTTCTTTAGTCAAGTCAATAACTAGATCCACAATCTGTCACTCCCAACCATCCAACTAGACCCCCAGCCCCTGTCACCAAAATAGACAACCAGACTTTTGGTCTCTGTCCCCTCAATGAAACACCAAGCCCCCAGTTTCTGTTACCCCAAAACAAACCTCTCAACCCCAAGGTCATTCAGAAAGGGATGTCTGGGGAAATGGACCCCCGGTCTTGACCATCCTGTATGGAAGCTTCTGGTCTCAGCATCTCAAATACTTAACATCAGGATTAGGGACCTGCAGTCAGTCACCCCCAGATTAGGCCTCTGGACTGAGTCTCAGCCTCCTGCTCTCCCCCAGCTCCAGGCTGCTGACATTTTGGCTCAGCAATCTCAGTCCCAGGTCCCTGGGCCCCCAGCCTCAGTCACCTCCAGCAAGGCACTTGATCATATGCACTCAAGACCAGAAGCATAAACTTGACCTAGTGACCACTCACCGCTATGGGCATAAAGACTCAGTCTCCCCTAGGAACACTGGTAACTGGATCGACAGACAAAACGCTCTCCACTACCCCCAAATTGGGATTGGGACGCTGGTCTTGGAGTAGACCCAGGTGCCTGCCTCTGGGCCTCAGGCACCTAGGTCTCATTTCCCAGGACAAGTACAACTCTGGCTCCCCCGCTGGAGGTCTGGAGGAAGTACTTTTCCGCCCTCTGGTGGCTATCACTGGAAGTGCACCCCTGGTAGCTGTCTAGGACCAGTGTGGACCCAAATATGCAGGTCTCCTGGTCTTCCAGAAGCCTGGGGGTCATCCTTGCCTGCTCCCTCCCACTCAGCTCCCATGCAGGTCAGTCACCAAGCCCCGACCCTCCTCCTGTCTTCCCTACCACCCCAAATATCTCTACCTTGGACTCAGTGATACCAGTCCCAGGTCCCTGAGCCCCTGACCTCAGTCACCTCCAAAAAGACACCTGACCATATGCACTCCAGGCCCAGCAGCGGGCCTTCCCTGTCCCTCCTCGCCATTCCACGTCCCTGCCTCATCTTCCCCAGCTTGGCTTATCCTTCCTGGTCTCACTTCCTCCAGCCCATCCCCACAAGACCCCAAAGGGATATTTCTAACGTTCACACCCGACTCCGTTCCCTCCCCTGCTCAAAACCCTTCCATAGTTCCACATTACCTTAAGCTAAAATTCAAAGACCTCACCATGGCTTGCAGGTCCTACATGATCTGGCCCCCAACACCCTCCCCACCATTGTCTCCTGAGGCTGTCCCCTCACTCCTAAGTGTGCCTTGTCACAGCAGGTCTGACCTCAGGGCCTTTGCACTTGCTGGTCCTGAGAGGCTGGAATAGTCTTTCCCAGCCCTCCAAGGGACAATTTTCTTATTGCCCAGCAAGGCCCCACCTCCCCCATCTAAGTGAGCTCCTGCCCTTCTCAAATACTCTCTAGCCTCGCCCAGTCCAGTTTTATTGGCTTCAGAGGGCTTATCACTGTCTGTGTTACCTGTTGTTGGTTGGTTGGTGTATCGTGCCTCTCTCATTGAATGGGTGCTCTGAAAGGGCCTGGTTTGTTTGTGGCCCTGACATTTCCCGAGCATCTAAGCCAGTGTGTCCAGTAGGAATAGAAAACAAGCCACAGATATAACTTCACATTTTCTACTTAATCACTTTTAAAAAAAATGAGGAACAGGGCTGGCCGAGTGGCGTGATGGTTAAGAACTGGCTTGGGACGCCAGAGGGCCCCGGTTCGGATCCCACATATGAGGGCCAGTGACACTGCCTTCCAACTAGACTGAAGAACAAAAACGACAGCAACTTGTCTGTTCCCCTTCCCCCAATTCCCCAGCGCTGTTCCCATCCCCCAATTCCCCAATTAAAAAAATCTTTAAAAAAAAAAAATGAGGAACAGTGTGTTTTCCCAGGACCCATCAGCTCCAAGTAGTTGTTTCAATCTAGTCATAGAGGGCTCAGCTCAGCGGCCCATGTGGGGACTGAACCAGCAATCTTGGTGTTATGAGCACTGTATTCTAACCACCTGAGGTAACTGGCCGCTCCCACATTTCTTAAAGAAAAAAAGGAGAAAATAATTTAAACCTGTATATCTAACATAATATCCTTCCAACAAATAACAAATATAAAAATTTATTGAGACATTTTATGCACTTTGCCTCCTAAGCCTTTGAAATCTGGTGTGTATTTTACCCTAGTGCATCTCAATTTGGACCAGCCATGTTCAAGTGGCCACCATATGTGACAGAAGGGTTCCAGAACGCTGGGTTGTCAGTCAGTGGGTACTCACTCGATAAACACTTGCTGAATGAATGATATGAAACTGAGTTTTGGTGACATGAGGTTGGAGAGGCCGTGCCTCTGCTTGGAACACCACCTGCAGCTCTTCCTGTGGCTGGCTCGTGTCCCTCAGGGCTCACTGAAATGTCATCTTCTCAGAGAAGCTTTTCAGGCCCTCTTTGTTGTCACATTTGCCTAGTGCTTTTCCTACCAGGTGTGTTTCTCTTTTGTTAGCATTTTCACATGACCATCTTCTCATGACAATGAAAACAAACTGTGTCCTTTTCAGCTCACTGTGTAAAAACGAAAGACACACTGAAGCCTGCAAGTCTCCCACTCTCCCCCAGCTCATCTGCTCCGGCCACACCGGCCTCCTAACCCCTCAGACCTCCCGGCACACTGTCATCTCTGGGCCTTGCACCCACTCACTGCTTCCTCTACCCAGAACATTCTCCCTTCCAAGGACCTGCAGCTGCTTCATGGCTCAGTCAAGGTCTTCATATGACATCATAGCAGGAAGGCCTTCTTTAACCTGTAATTCTTCTCCAGAACTTTCTCCAGATACATAGTAGTCCTGAGACCCCTGTCCTTAGAGAGGCCTGCTTGCATAGCTGGCCCTTGGCTGGCATCTGGGGACTTGGATTTCAGGAGGGTTCCCACCATTCCCTGATAAGTGGCTGGCGTTGTCTAAACTGCAAAGGATGTTTACGCGGGAACACCTGCTTTCCTCTTGGGAGTCTGGAGTTTTGGTCCATGCTAGACGGAGGGTACTTATGTGGCTACCCCCCAATAAAAAGCCTGGGCACTGAGTCTCTACTGAGCTTCCCTGGCAGACATTTCACGTGTTGTCACAGTTCACCGCTGGAAGACATAAGAACGTCCTCTGACTCCTGAGAGAGGACTCTGGGATGCTTATGCCTGGTTTCCTCTTGATTTCATCCCATGTGCCTTTTTCCTTTGCTGATTCTGCTTTGTATCCTTTCATAATAAATCACAGCTGTGAGTCCTGCTGTATACTGAGTCCTAGCAAATCATCGAACAGGGGGGTGGCCTGGGGAACACCTGGCACAGTCTCCTTCCCCAACTTTTTTTTTTTTGTTTTAAAGATTTTATTGGGGAATTGGGGGAGAACAGTGTTGGGGAATCAGGGAAGGGGAATAGACAAGTTGCTGTCCTTTTTTGTTCTTCAGTCTAGTTGTGGAGGATGTCGCTTCACTGGCCCATGTTGATATTATCACTGTGCTCTTCCTGGGTAAGGCAGTCACTTGCTGGCCATTGGATGGCTGCTCATGAAAACTCACGCCAGCTGTTGGCCAGACCCACTGCTGCCTACGGTAGCCCACCTCCAGGCTGAGCTGTTGTTCACCACCTTCGCTGTAGAGGGCGCAGCCTCACTGGCCCTAATGTGCGATCCAAACCGGGGCCCTAATGCTCAGAGCTGGTGTCCCAAGCAACTCCTAACCAACACGCCACTCAGCCGGCCCTCCCCAACTCTTTTCTCCTCCTTGGCACTTACCACCATTGGCCATCCTATCATATCTTATTTATCTTGCTTACTGACTTCCCCTCACCACATGTCCCCCTGTCCCAGTACCCCAGTATCACCCCACACAGATCCACGGATACTGGGAGCTTATGTGCTGAATGACAACTACAAACAGCTTTATTTCCAAAGCTGGTTCCCTCCCTAGGCTTGTGATGGGAGGGGGGCCTTTGGCTAGAGCAGCACAGCCATGCGGGACAGGGGTGAACAGGGATGGGGCAGCTGGCTCGGGAGGCTGGCAGGTTCTGGAAGACACCTCACACTGGCTCCATCTGCAGCTCTTCCCCCTCAACGGCCTCGATCTGGTGGAAGGCGGCATGGGAGCCGATGACCACAAGGGTGGCTCCTGCAGGAAAACAGGCAGTTCAGAGCCTTGATCCCTCACCTGGCTTCCCTCCGCCCCCCCCCCATCCAGACTCTATACTCACCCAGGACCCAGAAGACAGCCGAGCCTGCACCAGCCAGCCAGAAGAAGGGAAAGGAGACGGCCCCGGCTAGAGCATACTGATGGGCAGGGCTCACTTCTCGGCCTGGGGGCAGATGGCATTGGGGCAGCTGTTCAGACATGCGTGCCCTCTCCCAGAGTAATCCCGGATGCCCCCCAACAGTCTGATGTCACAAGCTCTTGGGAGCTTTAGGATCATCCAAACTCCTCATGCCAAGGCTCCCCAAGCCCTGGCCCCACCCATTCTCCAATGTCCCTACTGTCCGCCAGAAGTCTCAAACTGGTGGCCCAAGGGCCAAGTCTGACCTATGGAAGTTTTTTTTGAGTCTGTACAATGTTCCCCAAGAATTTGATTAATGGCTGACAGAGAAACTGAATGATTTCACATAACAATAGATTTCTGGTGTCTTGCGGCAGAGTAAAATTGGGTCTGCAGGCCCGAGGGGGCAGCAGTGGCTGAAGCCAGGTGGTGGCTATGCTCCAGGAGCTCTCTCCATGCCTTGTGCTTGCCCACCATGCCTCTCCACCAGCCCACCTTTGTCATGTACATAACTTGCAGGCCCCGGAAGGACTGTCTCAGGACTACCTGCTTATCTGATCCCAATTTCTCCCTGTCCCCACTCCAAACCTTGAGCTTCCCTTAGGTGGGGGCTCAATGGTGTTTGGTGACAGTCTGGGACCATATGGGCCACAGGCCTCCGCTTCCCTCTCTGAGAAGTCCCAAGATCTTTCTGGTCCCACCCAGGAAGCAGGACAGAGGAGGGGGACAGCTCTCGGCCAGTGTAAGATCGCCACCTGGTGCCTAATGTGCGTACCTGCAGCTGATGCTTTCTGCAGAAATGAGGGAGGAGGGAGACGGGAGATTTAAGGGACAGCAGCTAGGTGGAGAGTGAGCTCTAGGGTATCTCATTCTAGCTTTGGGGAACAGCAATTCGGGTGGCTGAGGCTGGGTGGGAGCATCTGGTGCATCTGAGATTTTAAGGGACCGAGTATGGGGGATCTAGTGTAGATCGAGGCTTGGGTAGACTTGGGTTTGGGGTCTAAGGCGCTTGTTCCAAGAGACCAGAATTTGAGGGATCACGGATCCATCTGGGCAGGGGATTTCTCACCAAAGAGCACAAACTTGGACTGCAATGTGCGCAGATAGAGGATGTAACAGGCGCCAAAGAAGACGGCCAGAGCCACCAGCAGCATGGGGGACGTCATCCTGGAAGAGGGTAGGGAAGCATTGGTCAGGTAGCTAGCGCTGGCACAGCCAGGGGGACCCTGTACTTCTACACCGGCGGATGGCAGGCTATGTATGTCCTTGAGGCCAGGCAAGTTCAGGTCACATATAGTCACACTGCGTCCTGGTCAAGCTGATGGGGGAGGCCTGGCCCTTCCGTGAGCTCACGTCTGGCAGGGCTATCCCATGGGACGGTGCCGGGCCAGGGAGAGGAGGGGCTGGCGGCTGAGGGCGGGGCCGACCAGTAAACTTGGCGGAGGCGGGTGGAGAGGCACTCACACGCAGTACAGGATGAGGCCCAGGAACACAAACACATAGTTGCTCTGGTAGTATTCCACGTTGCGTACAAGGCGCTGGCACAGCTCGCCCAGGTTGCGGGGCCGCGAGAAGCGCCGCTGGTCCACGAAGGTGCCCCAGGGCCGGATGGTCGCGCGGCGCCGCTCCAGCCACTCGCGGCCCGCGGCGGATGGGATCAGTTTCGGCAGCAGGGTCCTGGTGGGCGGGGCCAGATCAGCGGTAGACCAAGACCGAGGCCGGACCCCCAGCAAAAGGGGGATGTGGGAGCCCAAACCCCGGGGTTCTGCGAGGGGGAGGGGGCAAGGGTCTGAGACTCCTTTATCCCAGGGGAAGAGGGGGCCGAGGGCCGAGACTCCAGAGTCCTAGAAGAGGAGACCAGGGGCCTAGACTCTAGTGTCTGGGGGTCCAGCTTCCTGGGGCCCGAGGGAGGAGGGGGCAGAGGGCCAGAACTCCCGGGTCTCGGTCCTGGGAGCTAGAGTAGGCTTGCTCACGTGGCGCTCAGCCCTTCCGCCTCAGCATCCTTCTGCTGGTCCTTCTCAGCCGCCATGTCTGCGCCGTGAAGGGTAGAACAACTGTAACGAGCCCTGGGCACTGCAGACCCCGCGGGCCCTGCCAGAGCCGGGCCCCACCCAGCTGAGCGGACGTGGCGCTTTTCGGGAGCCGCTGGGGGCGGGACTTCTGCCGCTGAGCACTGTGGGAGTTGTAGTCCTCATGCTGTCGGGGCGGGTGGTCGCCATGATGGTGGTCTGGCTCGCGAAACACATTTGGGAACTGTAGTCACGTAAAAGGACGATGAGCGCCTCTGGACTTTGTGGGAGTTGTAGTTTCAGAAGCCGGGCATGGGGCGTCGCGGAAGATGGATTGTCACGAGTCGGCTTTATGGGAGCTTTAAAGGCGGAAGCAGGTGTTAGGTACTCTCTCCCGTGCAGGTTACAATGGGGGCCGTGTAGAGCTGTGGTTCTGATTCTAGAGGGCATAAGAAACCCCTGGAGGGCTTGATGAAACACTAGATAGAAATTCTGATGTAGCAGATATGGGGTGGGGCCCATTCATAGATAGGCATAATTAAGTTCCTAGGTGAGGCTGATGCTCCTGGTGTATGGACCGTATTTTGAATAGTGAGATTGTAGAGAATTCGTGGGAACCTGTTCCTTCCTCGGGAGACAGAGGCTAGTGAGAGGGACCATGGTTGCTGCAAAGCTCCCCGCTTTCAGGGATGAATGGGGTAGGACTAGGAACCTAGAGACACTCCTCCCCTTTTGGATGGGAAGAAGGGAAGTTGGGAAAGGGAAAGGGTTCAGAATTTTTTAAAGAGACTTGTTATAATTAAAAGAGCTGAGATTCTGGAGTCAGAGGTGAAAATCCAGGCTGTGTTGACCTTGTCACCTCCCTGAACTTCCGTGTCTTCATCTGGACAGTGAGGATCCTGATAGCACCACACTCAAGGCGTTATGATGATTCAGTTATGTGGTCCCAGGAAAGTGCTTGAAAGAGTCTTGATACTTTGTAACTGCTCAATAAATGGTAGTGGACGTTATTGCTACTATATTATCATGAATGTTAGGATTATTTCTAGAGTTCAGCCTTCTCGAATTTGGCAGTCTTGTATTAGGGGCCACTGGCCCTGTGGATGTCCCAAAGAGTGGCTGGCATCTCAGGCCTGGGCCTTTCTTTTCCCTAGTCCCCTGCCCTTGCCACTGCCACTGAGTGAGTTGTGGGAAAATGGCTGGCATTCTAAAGAGGTACACAGAAAAGGCTCAAGCATGTGCATGGAAGTATTGGGAAGCCTATGCTCTCTTTCATGGACCAAGGGCCTAATTTTCCAAGGCTGGGTGGGGCTGAAGGAGAAGTCCCACATGGGGTATCCAGGCAACCCTTAATCCCAATTTTTGTCTTCCAAGGTTCACATCCCTTTCATTTTTTACTTATTTTTTTAAATGTATACAGTTTTTTT
>NW_017732174.1:544733-589483 GCF_001890085.2 Hipposideros armiger | reverse complement strand
GGGAAATAAAAGGCAGATGGTGAGTGCACACTTAGCCCAGAGCATTAATGGGGGAGCAGCAACTGAGTTCAGAGGTCACCAGTGAAAGACCCCCTGCGAGGAAAGAGAATCTTGGGAAGAAGAGAATTGGAGGCACAGTTCCAGCTGCCTCCTCCCATGGCCAACCTTGGGAAATTTGGGTTTGATTTTTGTTATGAGAGCTGTTCGATTTCCTTATGGGAAGTCAGTGAAAGTGATTTTAGTCCATAACCCACCAGTACTTGTTCTGAGCAGAGGATATAATGGTCAAAGGTCTGGAGGTGTCGAACAGCATGGGCCATGGATGGTGGGGTCCAGAGGCAAAGACGTTGTGGGAGGGGCCCTCTGAGCAGAGTACGGAGGGAACTTTGAATCGGGATTTGGGGAGTTGGGGCCTTGTCCCATGGGCAATGTGGGAGAGGAGCCCTTGAAACAGGGATTGTGGAAGAGGGGGCCCTAAGGCAGAGATATTGTGAGAGATGGGGAGAGCCCTAAGACAAGAGGATGGTGGGAGATGGGGTCCCTCATGGAGGGGACCTATAGCAGGTGGGCTTGAACTAGGGGGATGGTGGGAGATGAAGGGGTGCCTGAGAAGACTGTGAGAGATGGGCCCTGATCCTGTGGTCCCTCCAGCCCAAGGCCTGCTTCTTGCCTCTTGGTTCTCCAGAGGAAGAAGAGCTGGGAGGGTAAAAAGACCCTAACATAGACAATCAGAAACCTGGGTTATATCCTTGTTGTGTGTCCTCAAGGAAGTCCCTGCCCTCTCTGGGCCTCTGATTGCCCACCTGTCTATGGGAGCATTGCTTACCCTGTACGCTATGAATAAAGTAGTTTCTGCAGCCTCCCTAGAAGAGGTCCAGGCTCACATAACCCCTACCAGGACCAGGCTCTGTCCTGGCATCATGAGCAGTGCCTGGCACACATGGCCCTACCCTCTGACTAACTCCCTCCTCAGGTTCAGGCATTCCTCCTTCATCCGTTGTCTTGTGCAGTGGACATGTGCACACACTCACCCATACTCGTGAGCTCTCAGCATCCCAGCCCCAGCCCTTCCTCTGACTCTCATCTTTGGGCTGTTTTAACAAGGCTGCCTCGAAGGAAGTGGTGTAGCTGCCCAACCAGAATAGCTAAAATTCAAAAGACCGACAATAGCGAATGTTGGTGAGGAAGTGGAGCAACTGGAACTTTCATGCAGTGTAGAAATGCAGAATGACACAATGGCTTTGGAAAGCGTCTGGCTATTTCTGTTAAACACAGTCCACCCCATGACCAGCAATCCCACTCCTAGGCAGGTACCCAAAAGAGATGCGTACTTTTGTCATTATTAGCATGGTTGTATTCCTAGCAGCACCAATTGTAATAGCCCCCAAAGTGGAAACAACGGAAATGTCCATCAGCAGGAGAATGGATGAAGAAATTATGTTATAGCCACACAGTGGAATACTACACAGCAATGAAAATGAGTGGGCTACTGATACATGTGACAATGTGGATGTCTCTCACAAACACGATGTTGAGAACAAGAAGTCAGACACATGAGACAACATGCTGTAAGTTTTCATTTATACAAAGTCCAAGAACAGGCACAACTAAAGGATGGTGACAGACATCAGATCAGCAGTTGCTTTTGGAGGGGGTGCTGAATAGAAAAGGGCACAAGGGAACTTTCTGGGTGGATGGAAATGTTCTATATTGATCGGGGTGGTGATTACACGACTGTGCCTTTAAGATTTGTGCACTTCATGGTATGAAAGTTTATCTCAATAAAAAGAGAACATAGCACAGTGACTTAGAACTTGGACAAATCTCAGATTTGTCACATCTCAGCTGTGTGAATTTGAGCAAGTTGCCTTCCCTCTCTGTGCATCACGCCTGTGAGGATTAAATGAGCTGATACACACAGAGTGCTTAGAAGAGGGTAGAGCACAGAGTGGACGTTCAATCACTACCATCATCAGCATCATGGTCATCACTGTCATTGCCTCCCCGAGCTCCTACTCCAATAGGAGAGCATCACTGAGTCTGAGTCACTTCCTCTCCCCTGTGCTGATCCCATAATCCCATCACCTGGTGAATTCAAGCTGCTCTCACTCTTAACTAACTTTCCTTTGGTCTAAAACTCCATGATTTGATTACTCCAAGACTTCCAAGCTGGTACCGTGAAATTTCTGGTTGCATAAATCCTCCAGCCACGTGTGCCAGCACAGGGACACCATCCCGCCCACACCTCCGGTCCAGAAAGCAAGCACGACACACACACCGCTTCTCTCTCCCCACTGATATATTTGATAATTGTCCAGAACCAGTGATGGCATTAGCCAGGGTTGGGGGAGGTTGACAGGGAGTAAAAAAGAGCCCAGGGAGGGGGCTGGGAGGTAGGGGTGAGGAGAGGGAGAGGAGCAGAGTCACAGAAAAGAGAGGAGAAAGGCAGAGGCAGGGGGCAGGGAGAGAAGCCAGCCAGGAGAGGAGAGAGGGAGGGGACAGGAAATACTTTGAGGGGGTGGGGCCAAGGTGGGGGGCCCTGGGGAGAGAGGGCCCCTCCCCCAGAATACAAAATGAGGGGCCTGGAGGGAGCTGTCCTGGGCTTCGGGGGCAAGGGAAGAGACGGGCGAGGTCGTGGGGTTGAGGTCAGTAATAGGTTTCCTTCTCCACCCAACCTGGAGAGACAAAGGAGAGAAGCAGAAGGACAGAGAGAAAGACACAGGAAGAAACCACAAAGGACAGGGACAGGTGGAAAGACAAAGCGGAGGCCCAGAGAGACAGGAAGAGAGAAAAGAGTTGGAAAGGGAAGGGAGAAATGACACAAAAGGGACATGGAGAGACAGAGAGAGGTTAGCATCAGGCAAGTCACCACAGTGCTTCCCCACCCCCCAGCCTGTCTCCCCAGCTTTCCCTCTGTCCCCTTAGCCCTCTCACCCCCGGGGTTCCTGCGCAGGATGAGTTTGCGGATTTCATCATAGACGAAGATGAGGAAGCTGTAGGGGAAGGCACAGAACCACCAGCTGGGCCTGCAGAGACGGGAGAGCAGGAGGGCATCAGTGTGGGGCCACGAAGGGAACACGAGGCAGAGTCCCAGGGGACAGGAGAGGCTATGTGGGTAGGGGTTAGGGGGGCGGGTTCCTCCCTTGATCCCTCCTGCCTACTGGCAAGGGGTGCCCTGGCTGTGACTGCCGGCTAAGGTCTGCAGAGTGCCCACTGTGAGGATGTCCCACGGTAGGGGAGGCTCGGTGGCATCAGAACAGAGGCTGCAGTGGGGGACACAGAGGCGGTATCCCTAGAGACACCAGGAGAGGTGGGGCCTGTGAGGATGTCCCACAGGGAAGGCTCCTGGAGCTGGTGGTGGGGGTCCTGGAGGTGGCGAGGGACACTCACTTGAGAGGGTACATGCGAAGGGCCACGTCCATGCCAGGGCAGTAGGACAGGAAGGCGGCGAGGGCTGTCTCCTCAAATAACCCAAAGATCAGGATCTTGTTCCTGGAGGCATAGGCAGGGCTGGAGCCAGAGAACCCGACCGGCACCCCCACTCAGAGAGACAGACGCACACCCAAAGGAAGACGGAGAGACAGACAACTGAGATACATGGAGACACAAAGAGGCAGAGAGGCAAAGACAGATCCAGCAAGATGGCGACACTGAAAGGATAAAGAGAAAGACAGAGACAGCGACAGACACACAGGCAGGCAAGGGCGTAGACAGGGAAAGCAGCTCTGGAGAGGGACCCAGTGAGTGACACCACAAACGCAGGAGGGAGAGCGGGGAGAGTGATAGCGACGAATACAGCTCTGACGAATACAGCTCTGACCGCTGGAGAGAATATCAACCCAGAGACAAAAGCCGAAAAATGGAACCCAAGGGGCAGGGCAGACGGGGCTCTCACTTCATGCCCTGCTGGAAGACCGAGTTTCTGCGTGTCTTGCAGATGATCAGGTCGGCCCACTGGACAACCACAATGCTCACGAAGAAGGCCGTGTGACATGTGAACTCCACCACTTTCCTCTGCTCGTACGTCTGCAAGAACCATGACCAGCGTGCAGGACGACAGTCAGTGTGGCCTCAGCCCAGCCCCAGCCCAGCCCAGCCCAGCCCCCAGGCTCCTTGTCGGCACCCCAGGCAAAACGGGGGCTCTTCCCGATGGGGTCCCCCAGGGCTTCAGAAATGTCTCCCCTCTTAGGCTTATGGTCCACAGGGAAAAGCCAGGAGATGTACAAGGAAGGAGAGAGGTTAATGGTAACCTCAGTTGTCAACCGTGACCAGGGACCATCCCTGGGGTGGAGGGGAGTGGGAGGAGGTCGAGGACCCTGTGGGCCTCCCTAGGGGACAAACACCAGAGAACTTTGAAGGGCAGAGAGAGACAGGGAAGAAGGCAGTGAAGGTTTCTCACCTGGTGGGGCAGAGAACATGGCCAGTGGACACCAGGCCCACCACACACTGGGCCAAGAGTGCCAAGAGGCCCTGAGTGGCCAGTGAGGGTATTGACATGGCCCTGGGGCAGCGGGGCCATTGTAGGAAGCAGGATAGCTTGCCTGGGGCCCCTACTGTGGACAGGGATGGTGACTGGGAGCCCCTACCATGCTGTGAGGCCCAGCCCCACTCACCCACTGCTGCCCATAACTGTCCTCAAGGTCATTGACGGTGCGGTCATCCCAGTTCAGCCGGATACCCACCAAGTTGCTGGGCAAGAAACCATTTTCTGCCAGGATCACAAAGTAGGAGAAGAAGCCACCTAGAGCCTGGATCATTCCTGGGAGGAGAAGAGAAGGGAGATGAGGAGAGGCTTGGGNTAGCTAAAATTCAAAAGACTGACAATAGCGAATGTTGGCGAGGAAGTAGAACAACTGGAACTTTCATGCAGTGTAAGAATGCAGAATGACACAATGGCTTTGGAAAGCGTCTGGCTATTTCTGTTAAACACAGTCCACCCCATGACCAGCAATCCCACTCCTAGGCAGGTACCCAAAAGAGATGCGTACTTTTGTCATTATTAGCATGGTTGTATTCCTAGCAGCACCAATTGTAATAGCCCCCAAAGTGGAAACAACGGAAATGTCCATCAGCAGGAGAATGGATGAAGAAATTATGTTATAGCCACACAGTGGAATACTACACAGCAATGAAAATGAGTGGGCTACTGATACATGTGACAATGTGGATGTCTCTCACAAACACGATGTTGAGAACAAGAAGTCAGACACATGAGACAACATGCTGTAAGTTTTCATTTATACAAAGTCCAAGAACAGGCACAACTAAAGGATGGTGACAGACATCAGATCAGCAGTTGCTTTTGGAGGGGGTGCTGAATAGAAAAGGGCACAAGGGAACTTTCTGGGTGGATGGAAATGTTCTATATTGATCGGGGTGGTGATTACACGACTGTGCCTTTAAGATTTGTGCACTTCATGGTATGAAAGTTTATCTCAATAAAAAGAGAACATAGCACAGTGACTTAGAACTTGGACAAATCTCAGATTTGTCACATCTCAGCTGTGTGAATTTGAGCAAGTTGCCTTCCCTCTCTGTGCATCACGCCTGTGAGGATTAAATGAGCTGATACACACAGAGTGCTTAGAAGAGGGTAGAGCACAGAGTGGACGTTCAATCACTACCATCATCAGCATCATGGTCATCACTGTCATTGCCTCCCCGAGCTCCTACTCCAATAGGAGAGCATCACTGAGTCTGAGTCACTTCCTCTCCCCTGTGCTGATCCCATAATCCCATCACCTGGTGAATTCAAGCTGCTCTCACTCTTAACTAACTTTCCTTTGGTCTAAAACTCCATGATTTGATTACTCCAAGACTTCCAAGCTGGTACCGTGAAATTTCTGGTTGCATAAATCCTCCAGCCACGTGTGCCAGCACAGGGACACCATCCCGCCCACACCTCCGGTCCAGAAAGCAAGCACGACACACACACCGCTTCTCTCTCCCCACTGATATATTTGATAATTGTCCAGAACCAGTGATGGCATTAGCCAGGGTTGGGGGAGGTTGACAGGGAGTAAAAAAGAGCCCAGGGAGGGGGCTGGGAGGTAGGGGTGAGGAGAGGGAGAGGAGCAGAGTCACAGAAAAGAGAGGAGAAAGGCAGAGGCAGGGGGCAGGGAGAGAAGCCAGCCAGGAGAGGAGAGAGGGAGGAGACAGGAAATACTTTGAGGGGGTGGGGCCAAGGTGGGGGGCCCTGGGGAGAGAGGGCCCCTCCCCCAGAATACAAAATGAGGGGCCTGGAGGGAGCTGTCCTGGGCTTCGGGGGCAAGGGAAGAGACGGGCGAGGTCGTGGGGTTGAGGTCAGTAATAGGTTTCCTTCTCCACCCAACCTGGAGAGACAAAGGAGAGAAGCAGAAGGACAGAGAGAAAGACACAGGAAGAAACCACAAAGGACAGGGACAGGTGGAAAGACAAAGCGGAGGCCCAGAGAGACAGGAAGAGAGAAAAGAGTTGGAAAGGGAAGGGAGAAATGACACAAAAGGGACATGGAGAGACAGAGAGAGGTTAGCATCAGGCAAGTCACCACAGTGCTTCCCCACCCCCCAGCCTGTCTCCCCAGCTTTCCCTCTGTCCCCTTAGCCCTCTCACCCCCGGGGTTCCTGCGCAGGATGAGTTTGCGGATTTCATCATAGACGAAGATGAGGAAGCTGTAGGGGAAGGCACAGAACCACCAGCTGGGCCTGCAGAGACGGGAGAGCAGGAGGGCATCAGTGTGGGGCCACGAAGGGAACACGAGGCAGAGTCCCAGGGGACAGGAGAGGCTATGTGGGTAGGGGTTAGGGGGGCGGGTTCCTCCCTTGATCCCTCCTGCCTACAGGCAAGGGGTGCCCTGGCTGTGACTGCCGGCTAAGGTCTGCAGAGTGCCCACTGTGAGGATGTCCCACGGTAGGGGAGGCTCGGTGGCATCAGAACAGAGGCTGCAGTGGGGGACACAGAGGCGGTATCCCGAGAGACACCAGGAGAGGTGGGGCCTGTGAGGATGTCCCACAGGGAAGGCTCCTGGAGCTGGTGGTGGGGGTCCTGGAGGTGGCGAGGGACACTCACTTGAGAGGGTACATGCGAAGGGCCACGTCCATGCCAGGGCAGTAGGACAGGAAGGCGGCGAGGGCTGTCTCCTCAAATAACCCAAAGATCAGGATCTTGTTCCTGGAGGCATAGGCAGGGCTGGAGCCAGAGAACCCGACCGGCACCCCCACTCAGAGAGACAGACGCACACCCAAAGGAAGACGGAGAGACAGACAACTGAGATACATGGAGACACAAAGAGGCAGAGAGGCAAAGACAGATCCAGCAAGATGGCGACACTGAAAGGATAAAGAGAAAGACAGAGACAGCGACAGACACACAGGCAGGCAAGGGCGTAGACAGGGAAAGCAGCTCTGGAGAGGGACCCAGTGAGTGACACCACAAACGCAGGAGGGAGAGCGGGGAGAGTGATAGCGACGAATACAGCTCTGACGAATACAGCTCTGACCGCTGGAGAGAATATCAACCCAGAGACAAAAGCCGAAAAATGGAACCCAAGGGGCAGGGCAGACGGGGCTCTCACTTCATGCCCTGCTGGAAGACCGAGTTTCTGCGTGTCTTGCAGATGATCAGGTCGGCCCACTGGACAACCACAATGCTCACGAAGAAGGCCGTGTGACATGTGAACTCCACCACTTTCCTCTGCTCGTACGTCTGCAAGAACCATGACCAGCGTGCAGGACGACAGTCAGTGTGGCCTCAGCCCAGCCCCAGCCCAGCCCAGCCCAGCCCCCAGGCTCCTTGTCGGCACCCCAGGCAAAACGGGGGCTCTTCCCGATGGGGTCCCCCAGGGCTTCAGAAATGTCTCCCCTCTTAGGCTTATGGTCCACAGGGAAAAGCCAGGAGATGTACAAGGAAGGAGAGAGGTTAATGGTAACCTCAGTTGTCAACCGTGACCAGGGACCATCCCTGGGGTGGAGGGGAGTGGGAGGAGGTCGAGGACCCTGTGGGCCTCCCTAGGGGACAAACACCAGAGAACTTTGAAGGGCAGAGAGAGACAGGGAAGAAGGCAGTGAAGGTTTCTCACCTGGTGGGGCAGAGAACATGGCCAGTGGACACCAGGCCCACCACACACTGGGCCAAGAGTGCCAAGAGGCCCTGAGTGGCCAGTGAGGGTATTGACATGGCCCTGGGGCAGCGGGGCCATTGTAGGAAGCAGGATAGCTTGTCTGGGGCCCCTACTGTGGACAGGGATGGTGACTGGGAGCCCCTACCATGCTGTGAGGCCCAGCCCCACTCACCCACTGCTGCCCATAACTGTCCTCAAGGTCATTGACGGTGCGGTCATCCCAGTTCAGCCGGATACCCACCAAGTTGCTGGGCAAGAAACCATTTTCTGCCAGGATCACAAAGTAGGAGAAGAAGCCACCTAGAGCCTGGATCATTCCTGGGAGGAGAAGAGAAGGGAGATGAGGAGAGGCTTGGGTGGGGGCCGGCAGCCAGCCTAGTGCATGTCTGGGACCCCTTGAAGCCCCCACAAGGAGTCCTTTTTTCTGAGCATCATCCGGGGCTGGGCTTCCAGAAGGCAACCTGAGGGTGTTACTTGGTGGCGAGCACCTGAGCTGGGTCTCTGGGACAGGAACCTCCAGGAGGGGGCTCTCCCCAGAAGGATAACCCTGTGGCTATCCTCCCACCTGACCCAGGCCACCTGAACATCAGGAAATCCCCGAGGACCCTAGGCTTGAATCTGACAGGCCCCCTGTGCAGGAATGACCTCTAAGGCCTCTGACCGCCGCCATGAAGTGTTGGTTTGCTGGGACACTCCCAGTGACGTGAGCTCAGCCCCTCTAATGCTCTGAACACATCAACTCTAGCAGCAGGTTGAGGAGGGGGCAGAGAGGGTGAGCTCACTCCTGTCCTCAGAGAGCTCACAGGTTGGTCTTGTCTTTCCCATCATGGAGGCGGGGGGAGCAGTGGGCTCTAAGAGTGGGCAGCCTGGGCCAACTGTGACCTGCCACTTGGTGTACCATATGCTTCCTGGGTGTACCCCCCTCCAGGCCTGGCCTCCACCTGTGCCGGCCCCTCCGTGGTGACCACCACCAATCTGCAAATCATTCCTTCTAAATCTCCAGCACCAAGTTCGACTTCTACTCCACTCACTCAGCACAAGGTTTCTGAGTGCCCACAGTGGGCCAGGCACTGCTCTAGGCCCTGGGCATCCAGCTGTAATCGTAAGGGGTCCCCAGGTCCTCACCAATCTGCCCATATGCCATGCTGATGAGCCTCTCATTGACCAGTTTGTCAGTGCGTGGGTTCCTGGGCTGTCTCTTCATAATGTCACTCTCGGCAGCCTCATATGCCAAGGAGATGGCGGGGACCTGGGCAGGAGAGGTCAGGTGAGCTGGGGATAGGGGGACCCTGCCCTCCCGGGGCCTGGGGGTTGGCTGGGGCTCACCATGTCGGTGCCCAGGTCAATGCAGAGGATGGTGATAGTGCCCAGAGGCAGTGGGATGTTGGCCATGATGAACAGCAGGAAGGGTGTGATCTCGGGGATGTTGCTGGTCAGGGTGTAGGCGATGGACTTTTTCAGGTTGTCGAAGATCAGGCGGCCTGTGGCATGGGCAGGCTCAGACCTCACGTGCCCGCACCAGGGCACCCTATTTCCTCTGCCCCTTCCCTGCCCCGTGCACGTGTCCTTTCTAATCCATCCCCTCACCCTCCTTCCTTTCCACACGAATGTCCAACCACGTCACTCTGTTCATCCATTCTTGAAATACAACCACTTTGGAAGCCTGTTTGGCAGTTTCTGTTAAAGTTAAACATCCCCTTCCCTTTTGGCCCTGTAATCCTGCTCCTAGGTTTATACCCAGGAGAAATTAGTGCTTATGTCCACCAAGAAGCAAGCACAAGAATATTCACCACAGTGTTAGTCATAATACATCTTCTATGCATATGCAATGCGCACACTCACGGACATGTGCGTTCATGCCTTTCAGACTGACTTCAATGTCCATCAACAGGGGAGTGTATAAATAAACCGTGGTCCGTCCATATGAATACCACTCAGCAAGGAAAAGGAACGAGCTATGTCACACCCAACTCCGTGGATGAATCTCACAGATATTACGTTGAGTGAAAAAAGCCAGATACAAAAACATTAACATCACATGATTCCATTGAGATGAGATTTGAAACTAATCTATGGTGCCAAAAGTCAGATTAGTGGTTATTTCTGGGAGGGTGGATATAGACTGGAGGGGATCTGATAAAACTCTGATGGGGGGCTGGAAATGTTCTCTCTCTTGATCAGGGTCTGGTGGTTGCATGGATGTGTACGTGTGTAAGAAGCCATGGAGGTGCCCATCTTAATGTATGTATGTCATAGCCCAATAAAAATTCAGTCAGTAAAGTGTGCATAAAGTAAAAAGAAACCAAAGATGAACGCAACCACCCCTCCCCCCATGTGCTGATAGACATGAGCAACAAGCTATGTTGTTAAGAAGAAGAAAGCAGGGCTGCACGCAGCTATGGATGGTTTGATCACATTTGTGTAAAAATAAAATGCTTAGGTGTTCACACCTGCTATTCCCTTTCCCTCTGATGCATACACTGCTCTCCATAAACTAGTGGTGTCTCATCCTAAAATATTTGTGGATGAAAATGATGACTTCAATGTGCTTGAATGTGATCCAGTGTGCAGTGGGGCGTGGGGGTTGAAACAAGATCAGCATGCAGTGGTAACTGTCAGAGCTGGGTGACAGTGACAGCGGGGGAGGGAACCATGCCATTTTCTCTGCTTTTGGGTATACCTGAAATTTCCCCTCCTGGAAGTTAAACTTTGTTTTTGTCACTCCAGAGAGGCCTTCCTTGTTCACCTTATCTAAGGAGGATCCCTATTATTATCTGTGATAGCACCCTGTTTGCTTTCTTCTTAGCACTTGTCGCAATTTGTAATTATTTGTTTGTGAACTTAAGGCTGTCTTTTCTCTGCTCACTGCTGAGCACCCACGTGGCGCACAAGGTAGGAGCCTAATAAATGTCTGGGTGGCATGACCGCGTGTGTCTGTGAGTGTGCGCATTGCATATGCATTGGAGATATCGGGGGGGTAAGAAAGGGTTAACCATGGTGTCCTCTGGGAGATAGGAGACAAGGGATAAGGGCATTTAATTGGTCACTTTAGGCTCAGCTTGAATTCTCTTTTATCAGGCATTATTTTTTACACCAGGGACATTTCAAACGGGAGAGAAAGTGGATGAAAATGCACCACAGCATCAACAGTGATGATTTCTGGATGGTGAGGTTATGCGTAATTTCAATTTTCTTCTTCACGTTTTTCTACATTGTCTCTATAGTTAGCATGAGTTACTTTGAAGATCAGAATAAAACTGAATGTGAACAAGCCCTATCTATGGCTGCATCAAGGCCCAGCAGGAGGTGGTGCCTGGGCTGTGTGGCCTGGGCTCCCAGAGACCCCTTCACCCACCCAGCCTGGCCTTTGCATGCTCAGCTTCCTCCGCCTATAGCTCCTTTCCTTGGCACCACCTACGTGAAAATGCCAAAGTGGCCTTTGGGACTCTGACGCGAGCCCTGTCCACTCTCGGAAGCTTCCTTGCCCCTCACCCCAAGCTGGGTGAGGGGCCTCCTGAGGGCTCCTCCGTTCCCGTGGTTGCACTTATGAGTATTTTAAAAATGCTATCCAAGTCTGCCTCCCCCACCAGACTGGTCCTGTGCCAGGCAACACTGAGACCCAGAAGTGCATCAGCTCAGTCCTGCCCCCAGGAAGTCCCCAACCTGTGGGGGAGCGAGACTGAAAGGACAAGCTCAGGCCCCATTGGGAGCCCAGTGGGATTCCGGGGTCTCCCCGCTGTGCATTCAGCTGCAGCCCTGGCCTGTTCCCCTTGCCCTTTTCTGACCTCATGCAGAGACCTCAGTCCTCAGGGCCACTTGGCCACTCACCCTCCTCCACACCCGTGACAATGGAGGCAAAGTTGTCGTCCAGCAGAATCATGTCCGCTGCCTGCTTGGAGACGTCAGAGCCGGCAATGCCCATGGCCACCCCAATGTCAGCCTTCTTGAGAGCGGGGGAGTCGTTCACACCATCCCCAGTCACAGCCACGATTGCCCCCTGCAAGGAGAGAGGGTGAGAAGAATGCCCACAGGCCTGGCCCCAGCGCCCTCCTCCTCGAGGACCAGGAGTCCAGGCCCCAGCCCTAGCCCACCTGTCTCTGACAGCCCTCTACAATGATGAGCTTCTGCTGGGGGGACGTGCGGGCAAAGACAATCTCTGTGTGGTTCTGCAGGATCTCGTCGATTTGCTCGGAGGTGAAGTCCTTGAGGTCGGTGCCGTGGATCACACAGGCCTTGGCATCCCTGGGAAGAGCAGGGAGTGGTCAGGATGTGTGGGCAGTGGTACAGGGGTAGAGAGCCAGGCAGGGCAGATCCACAGACGGGAGAGGCAAGAGGACCAGGCTCTGAAGCTAAAGCTCGGGGAGGCTGGAGGCAGAACAAAACCCAGGCGCTGAGTCAACGAAAGAGGCCCAGAAGGGAGGGGGACCGGCCACCCTCGGGGGCAGACTGTTGAGGCAGCCGTTGGCGCTCACCGGGGGTTGACCTGGCTGACAGGAATGTTCAGCCGGGCAGCAATGTCCTCCACGGTCTCGTTGCCCTCGGAGATGATGCCCACACCCTTAGCAATGGCCTTTGCGGTGATGGGGTGATCGCCTGTGACCATGATGACCTGCGGGCATGGTTTGGGGTGGTCCAGTCTCCCTGCTGGCCCCTGGGGGCTGGCCCTGCCTCCCCCAGCTGCCCCAGGCCACACCTTGATTCCTGCACTGCGGCACTTGCCCACTGCATCGGGGACGGCTGCCCGGGGTGGGTCAATCATGGACATGAGGCCCACGAAGCAAAGGTTGTCCGTTGTGAAGTTCACGTCATCGCAGTCAAAGGCAAAGCCCTTGGGGAACTGCTCCTCGGGCAGGTAGTAATGGCAGAAACCTGGTGGCAGGGATGGGGCGGGACATGAGGGCTCCAGCCTCCTGCCTCTGTGCCTTTGGCCCCGCAGCTCCTGGCCGTCTGGGTCCTGGCAGTTACCTCCCAGTCAGCTGGACAGTCAGCCAACATTCATTTCCTAAAGATGCCATCATTCATTCATTCTTTCATTCTTTCACAGTGCGTTCTGAGAGGCCCTATTCTGAGCAGGCCCTGAGCAGCACCACACCCCTCCTTACCCACAAGGGCCCCCCAGAGCTGGCCCAGCCCCTGCCCCAACTTGGCCCCAACTCGGTCCCACCCGTGATGCGCACCCAACACACGCTCGCCCAGGCCACCGAGCTCGAGGTAGGCGTTCTGGAAGGCCTCCTTCATCTCCTCGTCCAGCGGCTGCTCTTTGCCCTGCAGCAGGATGGTGGAACAGCGGTCCAGGATGCGCTCGGGGGCGCCCTTCATCACCAGCAGGTACCGGTTGTCATTGGGATCCTCAGTCTCGTGGATGGAGAGCTGTGGACAGATCAGAGGACAGGCGTGCCTAAGCCTCGCAGGAACCTGGAGGCTGCCCACACAGGGCCAGGGAGAGGACCCCTGCTCTGCCCAGAACCGTGGGTACCAGGACAGACAGCTCCCCTAGAGGGCACTGCCCAAATCTCTCTGTTTGAGAGATCTTCATCTGTTTCTCAGAGTCTCTTCCAGAGGTCTCTGCCCACCCCTGCCTGTTTTAGCCTCGCTGTCTCACAGATATTTCTACCTTTCTTTGTGTCTCACAGAAATCTCGGCTATCCTTAGGACCTGTGCCTCTCTCCCTGCCCTCTGCCTCACCTGACTCCTTATCCCAGGTCTGACCCATCACCAAATCTGGTTGGTTCACCTCTGAAATACACCCAGATTCTGACCTCTTCTCACCTCCCCCCTGCAAGCTTCTTTCTGGCCATCACCATCTCACGTGGAATAGCACAGTGGCCTCTACACAGGGTCCCTACTTCGGCCCTCCCACCCCATGGCATTTCCTCCCCACAGCAGCCAGGAGGATCCTTTAAAAAATGTGAGTCAGTGGAAAATGGTGCAGCCACTTTGGAAAACAGTCTGGGAGTTCCCCCAAAAGGTTAAATGTAGAGTTAGCACATGACCCAGCAATTCCCAGGTATACACCCAAGAGACATGCAAACTATGTCCACACAACAACTTGTATGTTGAATGCTCGCAGCTGCCTCATTCATGGTAGCCAATAGGTGCAAACGAAATGGGGTCTATCCATATGATGGAATATTAGTTGTCCACAAAAAGGAATTAAGCACTGACACACACCACAACATGGATGAACCTTGAAAAACATTATGCTGAGTGACAGAAGCCAGACACACCAGGTCACGCATTATATAATTCCATTTATATGAAATGTCCAGAATAGACAAATCCACGGAGACAGAAAGTAGGTGAGTGGTTGCTTAGGGCTGGGGGAGAATGGGGGAGGTGGTGGGAAATTACTAAGGAGTGTAGAGTTTCTTTTCGAGGTGATTAAAATGTTTTAAAATTGTGTAGATGACTGCACATATCTATGCATGCATGTACTAAAACTACTGAATTACACACTTTAAATCACCCATTTAAAGTGTGTAATTCAGTAGTTTTAGTATATGGTATGTAAATTATATCTCACAAGTCAGGGTCCCATCTCTCCTCTGCTCAGAGCCCTCTCATGGCTCATGTGCCCCTCAGAGTCACACCCAAGACTTCATGACTCACGAGGCCTGATGGGACCTGGCCCGGCACCCACTGCCCTCACCTCCCACCACACTCCCTTTTTGCGACACTGGCTGCCTGGCTCTTGTTCAGACGTGTCAGCCTACTTGTGTCTCAGGGCCTTGGCACATGTTGTGCCATTGCATAGAACACTGTTCCCCCACACACCGGCAGGGCTCCCTCCCTCAGCACGATTACCAACAGATATATTCCATATTTCCTCATGTCTTTGTCACTGTCTGTCTTCTAGCACTAGAGTACACATCCCATGAGAGGAGAGACTTCAGTCTTTCACGCACTGCTGTATGTATCTCCAGCACCTAAAACAAGGACCTGACAGGTGGTGGCTGCTCAAAAAAAATATTTGTTAAAGAAATGAAAGAGACCTCTGGCTGGTTTCCAGTCTCTGCTGCAGGAACATCTTTACTCTTCTGCCTCCCTCTCACCCAAGTCTCTGCCTCTCCCTGCTGGGTGGATACCATCAAACCCATTTTACAGGTGGGGAAACCAAGGCTCTGGGAAGATTAGTAACCTGCCCAAAGCAGGAGGGCAGCGGGGCCGACCTGACTGACGACTATGGACATCTCAGAGAAAGTGAGGTCCAGGCCGGCTCTCGCGGAGAGCCCCAAGTACCTGGTATTTGTTGGTGGAGTTGAAGGGGATCTCGGCCACTTTCTTGTTGCGTTCCCGCATCAGCTTCACGGAGCCAGAGGATAATTCGATGCACTTCAGCAGAGCTGACTCAGAGGCATCGCCGGCCACATCCCTCTGGGGAGAAAGGGCTGTCAGGGCAGAGCAGTGGGGGTTGGGCACTGGCAAGGTCAAAGCCAGGTTGGCAGCAGACCCACCTTTAGCACAGGGATGTTGTCCTGACCGCCCTTGAAGACGGCCCGATTGCAGAGTCCGGCGATGTGAGACAGGGCCACCCAGGTGTGAGAGCTCTTATCAAACGAGGTCCCTGCGGGAGGCACGTGTCATGACCGGGGGCGCCTTGGGGCCAGGCCCTGTCAGTCCCACCTGGGCACCCCCCTCACCTGACTGGTCCTCAGTAGTGTCAGCCTCGTGGATCTGGTTATCGAACCACATGTGGGCGACCGTCATGCGGTTCTGGGTGAGGGTCCCTGTCTTGTCTGAGCAGATAGTGGACGTGGAGCCCAGGGTCTCTACAGCCTCCAGGTTTTTCACAAGGCAGTTCTTCCGGGCCATGCGCTTGGCGGTCAGTGTCAGACAGACCTGCAGGGCACCCAAGAGCAGGCAAGTTACAGGTAGAGCCGGGCGGCAGAGTTGGGCCAGCAACATGAGTGCCAACAACTCAACTGCCCAGCCCAGGGAGAATCCTGGGTGGCCTGCAAGAGAGAAGAATGTCACCTAGCAATTCTACCCCAAGGTACAGACCAACAGTAAAATGCACCCCAAAAGACATGTATTGGAATGTTCATTTATAATAGTCACAAACTAAAAACAACCCAAATTCCACCCAAATATCCCAGCAAAAGGGATAAATTATGGAATAAAGGAATACTATACAGCAATGAAAAAGAACAAGCCACCAGCGACTGCATGGATAAAGTTAAAAAATATAATGTTCAGTAAAAACCAGCAGAAACAAGAGTTCATGTTGAACTCTCCCAATTGATATGAAGCAGGAAGACTATGCTCTTAGAAGCCAGGAAAGGGTTACTCTTGGGTTTGGGGCTGGATGAGGTCTTGAGGGGGCTCCTGGGGAACTCAAGCTGGGTCCAGCTGACATGGATATGTTCAGTTTTCCCAGACTTTCAGGCTGTACATTCACATGTGCAACGCTTTGCATGTGTATTACATATCAATACAAAGCCTTTGACCTAGAGTAGTTTTGAACATGCTAAAACGGAAACTTGGCAGGGTATCTTAAGTAGAATCAAGGGGCAGACTAGTATTCCTATGATGGTCCCTTCTATGGACCTGAAAACGCTTACTACACACCTGCCGGGGGAGGGTTGCAGAGAGCAGACTTCTGCAGTGGGGCTGACGGCTGGGCGGCGGGAAGGGGACGATTGTTTTATTTTTAACCATTTTAATGTATTCTTTAGACTTTTTACCATCAGGGGGTACTTCTTAATTTCACAAGTTAACTTTAGAAAGTGATAAGATTGTTAGTCCTACATGTCTTGCAGTGTTTCTCAAGGTTTTCGTTTGCTTGTTTTGTTAATGAGGCCGAGTCCCAGGACCCTCCTTACTTAAAGATCTAGGATGCTCAGCCCTCAACACCCAACTTACCCTTATCAAGAATATTGCAATCCAGGTCCCCAGCCCCTCCTCCCTCAGATCCAGGAATCTGGGCCCCAGCCCCTCTTTCCCCAGACCCAGGGGTCTGGGCCTTACAGTGACAGTGGCCAGCAGACCCTCTGGGACATTGGCCACAATGATGCCGATGAGGAAGATGACAGCCTCAAGCCAGCTATATCCGAGAATGAGGGAGAGGACGAAGAAGGAGACGCCCAGGAAGACGGCCACACCAGTGATGAGCTGGATAAAGTGCTCGATTTCGATGGCGATGGGGGTCTTGCCCACTTCCAACCCTGAAGCCAGGGTGGCAATTCGGCCCATGACGGTGCGGTCCCCTGTGGCCACCACCACACCCCGAGCCGTGCCTGTGGAGCCAGAGGGGATTAGACTGAGGTGGGGGTGGGAGCTCAGTGAGGTTCAGAGGGACCCCAAGCTCCTGATGCATATCCCTCTGCCTGGACCAGCCCTGCCCTGCCCTGGTGCTCCCATCGTGCCCACCTCACCTTCCACGCAGTTGGTGGAAAAGAAGGTGATGTTCCGAGTCTCCAAGGGGTTGTCATGTGTGCAGTCAGGAGAGCGGGTCTGGGGTTCTGATTCACCGGTCAGGGAGGAGTTGTCTACCTAGGGGTGGGTGCACAGGAGAGTAGGCTTAGCCCCGGGCCTGGGATTAGAGGGCATTTGTCCAGGGGAGACTGGGGCTGAAGCCTGTGTTCCTTGAGGTCACAGCTAGAAGCCTGGGTGCCTGGGTAGATGAGTGGTGTCTGCAAGGCCAGAGGTTGGGCTCCTGTAGGTGAGGAGGGTACAGGGCTTTCTGCCAAGGTCTAAGGTAGCGATGGGTCTGAGGGGTAAGAATCAGGAACTTGAACTCCCGGGTCCTGGGGGAGGAGGGGCTGGGGCCTGGGCTCCTGGGACAGTCCAGGAAGGGCAGCGCTGGGCCCCAGGCCCACCTTGCAGCCGTGGGCTGAGATGATGCGTAGATCAGCCGGGACTCGGTCTCCACCCTTGATCTCCACCAGGTCCCCGACCACCACCTCTTCAGCGTTCACCTGCATCTTCTCACCTTCCCGGATCACCAGGGCTTGCTGGGGGCAGGATAAAGAAGGGTCACCTCCTGGACTCTCTCTGCCTGGACTCTCTCTGTTACTTGGCATGGCCCCCATCTACCTGGACCCTTCCTGGGCACCCCTCACCTGGGGAACCATGTTCTTGAAGGACTCCATGATCTTGGAGCTCTTGGCCTCCTGGTAGTAGGAGAAGCAGCCGGTGATGATGACCACGGCCGCCAGCACGATGCCTAAGTACAGCTGTGGGGAGACACAGGGTCATGGCCATCAGCCCCGCCAGCCCCACCCCGAGTTCTGTGGAATCTGGGAAGGGAGCTTTGCATCAATGGGGGCCTGTATTTGTGCATCTGACCTCCAAGGTACTTGAAGGTCTGTGTCTGAGTCTCTCTTATCTGTGTGTCTGTCCACCTGTCTGTGTTTGAGTCCCTCTCTCTGAGCATGGATGTGTTTGAGTCTCTGGGTCTGTCCATCTCTCTGTTTGGTGCATCTGTCTGTCTTTCTGCCTGTGTTAGAGAGTCTGGGGGTGTGCTGTTGTCTGTCCATGTGTCTGTCTGTGTTTAGGTCAGTGTGTTTGTTTGTCTGACTGTCTGCATGCCTGGCTTTAAATTTATAAGACTGTTTGTGTTTCAGTCTCTGTATGTGGATCGCTGTCTCTCTTTGTTGGTGTGCATAGGTCTGGGACTCTTCGTCTGTCTGTCTGCTTGTTTAGGTTTTAATTTCTGAGAATATTATCTGTCTGTGCTTGATTTTTATGTCTGTCTGTCACCAGGTTATGCTTGCAACTCTGTGTTTCAGTTCCTGTGTCTATCTTTCCATCAGTCAATGTCTGTCTGTCTGTGCCTGTGTATCTGAACTAGGTGGCCCTGGTGTGGCTGTGTTGCCTCTCTGCATGTGGGTATATGTGCATGCATTCATGTGTGTGTGCACGTATGTGTGCACATGTGCATGTACATGTGTGTATGTAAGAATCTATATGCAGTCAGTGTGTGGGTCTGTGTTTATGGGCATGGCGTTTGTTGAGACCGTGTCCCAGAGTGTGTTCCCTGTGTTGGGTGGATGGGTCCTGACAGATCAGCAGGTGGGTATGCCTGGGTCTCTACACAAGCCCACGTTCTCTTTGGGTATTTTTCAGGCCATGACCACATGGTGGTGTCTGTCCCCAAGGTCGCTGAGATTGCACAGCCTTAGGATGGAGCCTAGCTCTTATGTCCTGCTGTGGGATCTTGGGTAAGTTACTTGGCCTGTCTGAGCCTCAGTTTCCCTTGTACCGTCTCTGGGTTCTTTCACGGGATGATTGTGAAAGTTAGATGAGAAAAAAGAGAAGTGGGCTTTTTGAAAAGTCTAAAGGGACAAGGAGAAGTGCTCTTGTGCACAGCAGGGTGGAGAGCACTCACGTTATCCCCAGAGGGATCATCCTCAGTGCCCGCTTGGATGCCATAGGCCAAAAAGCAGAGGATGGCTCCGATCCACAGCAGGATGGAGAAGCCCCCGAAGAGCTGGCGGCAGAACTTGACCCACTCCGGGGTGGTGGGCGGTGGCGTGAGCGCGTTGGGCCCATCCCGGGCCAGAATCTCCTGGGCTTTGCTGTGGGTCAGACCCTAGGGGACACAGGACTCACACAGAACCCTCCCTGAGCAACCCCGACATCCCAACACTTCACAAGGACCCCAGGGACCCAGCCCCAGCCCCTCCTCCTCCAGGCCTGCCGCACCTGCACACAGTCCGTGTTATATTTCCGGCAGACCTCTTCCACTGACATCTTGTGCTCTGTCTGAGGAACAGAAGTTTGGGAGGAGATGGTGAGTGTTGAAGCCCTCAGGGGTGGGCAGGGCCTGTTCTGGGAGGGTGTGCGGTACAGAGGGTGTAGCTTACCATAGCCACCTCCTTCTTGAGGTCGTCCATGTCCCGGCGCTCCTTGGCGCCTTTGCTCTTCTTAGGCGAGCCCTTGTCATCTTTTTTGTCCTGCGAGGTGGCGACACGATAACTGTCAGAGCCACCAGACTGTGGGCAAGAAGGGGTTACAGGGGGACACTGGCCCTCTGAGCCCACTCTCACCCTGGCTTGTATCTCTGGGCAGAGGGCTGGTTCGGGGGGGTCTCAGTTTGTGTCTACCCTGTCTCTGGGTAGGTTTCCCTCTGGCTCTGGGTGTCTCTCAAAGTTGAGTCTCGTCTCTGCCAACTGGCTTCTCTGGCTCCATGTATCTCTGGGTCTCTGTCCCTGAGGGTCTCCATCTGACTCATTCTGTGTTTCTCTCTCTCTGTTTCTGTGGCCATATCTGTGAGCCTCTCCCCTTTTGTCTCTGTGTGTCTTTTTATCTCCGTGTGTCTCCTTCTGTGTCTTTCTCCCGCTCCCTGGGCCTGTCCAACCATCTGAGTGTCTGTCTTTTGCTATGTCTGTCTGTCTTTCTCTCTATATATCTTTTTTAGTCTGTCTGTCTGTCTCTCTTTCTCTCTTGACCTGTCTCTCTAGGTCTCTGTTCGTGCCTCTGTCTCGCTCTGTTTTGTCTCTCTTTGTCTCCTTCTACCTCTTTATCTCTCCATCTCTGTATCTCTGTGGCTATTTCTCTCCTGATCGCTTATCACTTTATATTGTCTGTCTTTCTCCCTCTCTGTCTCTGAGTCTCTCTGGATGTGTCTATGATTTTGTCTCCCTCTGCTTTTTGGCTCTTTATGTTTCTCTGTCTCTCATACAATGTCTGTCTCCATCTCTTGAACTATTTCTCCTGAGTCTGGCTGAGTCTGTTGCTCTGGGTTCCTATCTCTCCCCATGTCAGTGTGTCAGACTGTCTCCAAGGGTCAATATTTTCTGTCTCCATGTCCCTGTTCATCCTTGTCTCTGCCACTCTCTGTCTTGTGTCTCTGTTTTTATCCCTTAAACTGCCTCCTTCCCCGATGCTCAGTGTGCCTATCCCTATCTGTCTCTCCTGTTTCAACCATCTTGTCTATCTCTCACTGTCTCGCTCTGCGATCTTCCTCTCTATCTCCGTGTCTGTCTCTCTCTGGATCCATCTCGGCATCTGTCTTTCCAGTTCTAGATCTCCCATATGTCACTCTCCCTGTCTTCTCCACCTGGCTGTTTTCCTGGGCCTCTCTCCACAGCCCCATGGATGTCTCACTCTGTCTCTCAGAGGACGCAGCTAATCTTGGGAGACCCTCACTGGCCTGGCAGAAATGGAGAGGAAAGGGCACTCCAGGCATTGGTCACAGCTGGGACAAAGGCCCAGGAGGCAGCCTGCTCTGCACAGGGATGGTGGCCTGGCTGGACATGCGCCAGGCCTGAGGGCTTTGATTGATAAGCTGGGCCCTGGCCTCTCTCCTGAGGGCTGGTGGGAGCCATGGACAGGCTTGAACAGTCAGGTCTCTGGAGGATAGAGTGGGAGCTGGCTGGGATTTGGGGTGCAGAAGAGCAACAGGCAGAAGCATGGGCCTGGCTGGAACTAGATGTGGTGTGGGGGGGAGTGACTGAAGTTCCAGTCTGCAGGCCTGGGCAGATGGGTAAGGAAGTGTCCTGGGACACTGACAGGAGGGGTGGTGTGAGACCGGGTGCTGGTAGAGGGCCGCTGACAGATCCTATGGGCCCGCAGCCAAGCCGGGATCCCAGGCTCTGCATGGCTCAGAGATAATCTCCTTGTGACCTTGTAGAGGGCTGATCTGCCTGCTGTCTGCCCCCAGACCTGGAGGCCGAGCTGGGGGGCTGCTGAGAGGGGCTGAAGCCTGGAGGCCTGGAGCCTCTCAGAGCGTTGCGAGGGGTGGGGGAGAGGCTTGGCCCAGGGCCAGCCCTGCAGCAGCACTGCGTCTGACACGGAAGCACAGAGACTTGGGGGACAGTGAGGACACTCTTCCATCCCCTGCCCCAGGAAGGGTTTCAGCCTCTTCAGAGAGGTAGACCCATGGATGGAGATATGTAAAGATATAATGTGATGGGATTAAGGTAGAGATATGAAAGGCGAGGCAGGAGAGCAGAGATGGGGGCCTGGCAAGAGTGGAGGAGAAAACCAGATGCCCAGTCCTGAAGCCTTAGGGGAGGCTGGGGAGCTGATGCTTGGGTCCCTATGAGACCTAAAGGTGGGGACCTGGACTCCTGGGTCTGAGGGAGGAGGGGCTGGGGGTCTGGACTCCTGATCTGAAAGAGGCGGGTACTGGGACACTCTAGTCCATGGCAGGCTAGACTTGACTTCTGGGTCTGAGGGAGAAGGGGCCGGGACACTCCAGTTCCTGGCAGGTTAGCCTTGGCTCTGGCTTGCCCTTGCCATGACCAGACTCCCTAGGGGGTGGGCTTCCACCCATTAAAGGGGAGGCCAAGGCTTTCCCAGTTGAGGCAGGAGGCCCAGATGGGTGCACTGCGGGGCGGGAGGACCTCAGAGGTGGGGGGTATGCCTGCCTCGCTGCAGCCAGCCTCCGTGGCTCCTTGTCATTTTCCATGCTGTCCGCCTTCCCCTCATACCCTAAGCTCACGCAGCCTCTGCACCTTGGCCAGCCTGTCCCTCCCCCTCTCAGGATGTCTGGGGCCCCATCTCTGAGCATCTCTTCTCAACCTCCTCTCTTACGCTCTGTGTCCTCTTCCCATCACTTAGGCTGACTCAGGTTGTGTCTGGATAGGAAATGTCTGTCCTTGGGTCTGCTCATCTCAGCCTCAGTTTCTCTCTTTGTCTCTACATCTTTCCATGTCTATCTATGTCTTGCCCGTGTCTGTCTGTTTCTTTGTTTCTATATCTGTCCCTTTCTCCCTGTCTCTTCTTGAACACCTCTCAGTCTCCGCATTTCTCTCCATCTTTTCGTGTCTGTCTCTCCGACTCACTTCTCCTGTCCCCACTTCTTTTCCTAAGACCCCTCCCATTCCCTCTGTAAGGCCTTTAGCCTCAGTCCTCTCCTCTGTCTGTCCACAGCTTCCCCTCCCTCCATACCACTTACCTGGAAGCATCACCGCCTTCCACCTCCCCCCTCCTCTCTCCCAGTCCTCTCCCCACCCAATTCTTCTCCCCATCCCCCCAATCTACAGATCTGCAGTCCCATCCCCCACCTCCATCCCTGGGCCCATCAGCCTTCATCCGCCATCTTTCTCCCCATCCTTCACATTCCTTTTCCATTAGCCTCTCCCATCTTGAGCCTCTCTTCATCTTCCCCAGCCCAGCCCACCAGCCTCCTTCTCCCACTCCTCCCCCCATGGCCCCGCCCCAGACACGCAGGGAGGAATCCAGGGTTGCAACGGGGTCAGGTGGTCAGCCAGGAAAGGAGGCGGCATCTGCTGGAGAGACTTGTAGACAGACAAGGACATACGGACATGGGAGGCAAGGGCATAGCCAGGCATGCACGATACCCCGCCCCCCACATGCATTTGCACGCATTTCCCCTCAGACAGGCACTCAGTCTCCTCCTCATGGTTCTCCTGCTCTTCCCAGCCCCCCATGTCTGCTCCCCCAGATTAGGGGCTAGACACACACCACAACCCCAGGCCACACTGCACTGCGGAGCCCCACCACCTAGGCCTGGAAGGAGAAAGAGAGGTCATCTGGTCCGATAGCCTAGACCTGTCCCCTCTCGGCCAGGGAAGCAGAGGGGCTTCAACACCCCCAGGCACAAACACCAGCTCGCAGACACACATCTAGATAGGTTGCAGGTAGTCAGACACAACCCGAGCCACACAATTGCAGGCAGACGGTGCTGGCAGGGCCCAACAGAGCCAGGAGCTCACACGCGCACACATGCACACGCACAAACACGATTGAGCACGCCACCGCATCAGGTCAGGCATCAGGTCCCGCGGACCCGGCACACAAAGGCACAACATGCGCCACAGACCCCCGCGACCCAGGCGACCCGCGTACACACTCAACCAGCGACACAATCACACGCGCAGCCTGGGTCAGTCGGCTCACAGGGTCCTGCAGACCTGGCCCCAGAGCGCAAGGGTCCCGACCCGCAGACATTCAATGTCACTGGACCCATGATGTCGCACACACGCACCGCCCGGCCGGCACGAGCACCTACCCCCATCTTGGCGGCTCCAGGGAACAGGGGTGGGCGAGCGGGGCGGGGGCCGGGGCTGGGGCCTCGGGGCGGGCTCAGGCGCGGGCTCGGGCTGGGGGCCTCTGCAGTGCCCGCGCCTCGGTCCGCACGTCTGTCTGGCGGTCAGCCCTACCGCACAGGGTCTGCGGCTGCCGCCGCCTCCGCCGCCTCATATGCCCGCGCTCGCGGGGGGGCCGGCGTCGGCCAATCAAGGGCGCCGCCGCCCTGATGGACGGACGGAGGCCCCGCCCCTGGTACTGCAGCTGTCCTCCCCGCCCCCACCCTCCGCCAAGGGGGAGCGCTGCAGGAGGGGGGATCCCGGAGATGCCCGCAATGAGGAACCTGGAGACACCCCCCCCCACCCCGCAATGTGGGAGGACGTCTCCGAGGAGGGGACACTGAGGGAGTGAGAGCCCCGGAATTCCCCTCATTGTGGTGATGTGCCATGAGGGAGAGGGGTGCGCTGCGGGAGGTGGACACGGTGTGGGGGAAGCCCTGTGAACCACCACAATGAGGCAGGGGACCCAGAGCACCTCCTTTCGCAGTGAGGCAGGGGGGACCTGGAGACTGCGTGGGGTGCTGCTCAGGAGGGATGTTGGAGAGGGCACAAGAGGCAAGGAAGACCCCACAATGAGGAAGAGTACTGCAGAGGGGAAAGAAGCCCTAAGGACACCCCCCCCCCTCACTATTTGTGTACCGCCCACCCAGAGCCATGGCAGAGCCATTCAATAAGATGAAGCTGCACAGAACGCAGGAGACACATGGAAGCCAGAGGACCCCACCTAGCATCACACGTGTTCCCATCACCCAGATAGGCCCGATGCTTAGGACACACACATACATCATTCCATCACACCTCACGAGTTTCACAATCACAGTCTATCACACCAGCTCGTACCCTCACACACACACTACATGATTCCATTACACAACCTGAGGCTCAGGAACACGTAGAAATGAAATGCATGTAGCACACACCTCGCACACACACCATCACACCACAACAGAATCACAATCACAGTCATAAAATGCCATGTAGATGAACACACACCCTCAGAACACTACATCAAAGATATGTACATCACACATTGCACGATACCTGGCCTTATTCCATCTCACATAGAGACCCACAACCATGCAACCCATGGACCCAAAAACCAACACACATCCATACTCAGCACCATTGCACACCTTAGGCCTCATACTGCCTCCAGACACCACAGGGGCCTTTGTGGATGCTGTTGCATGCTCACACAACACACAAACACCATCACACATGCTCTTCATCAGTATATCTGGACATAAGCAAAGGCCCACAGTGCAAAATTGGCAATTGGTGGTTGCTAATTATTAATGACAGACAAAATGGTGCACACAAACACACACATGGCACAATAATTCACAGAAACATCACACGACACCATCCCACACATCTTCCATGCTGTACACATCACATACTGTGGTGTTATCACATACACCCTTGTTGCATTTCCAAACACAGCTCAACACCCCACCCATATACCACACATATATCCCACCTCGGTATGTGTATGCACACAGCCAGCCAGCACCCACACCCCAGGCTGGCCACATACACACAGCACCCCACCAGCCACCCACTGAAACCAAAAGAATCATGGCCTCCCACCCCCATACCCTTGCTCTATGAGAAATACCCCAGACTCTCCCTGGAAAGGGTAGAAGGGACAGAGAGCAACAGAGAGCCTGTCCTTATAGCTTTCTCAGAATTTGGGTATTCTCCCCACTTATGGGAGTGGTGGTGTGGGGACATAGGCAAGAGGCACAGAGTGAGCCTGGTATGTGGGTGGTGGGTGGGGAAGGTTAAGGTCAGGGAAATGTGTGAAAGGCTGAAGGCCAGAGTGAGAGACACAGAAACAGAGACAGAGAGACAGGCATGGACAGGGAGAAAGGGCCAAAGAATAGAAGGAGACAGGGAGTCAGCTCCTTGGCTTCCCAGAGCCTCGGCCCAATCCTGTACTCTGACCCATCCTCATCCTTCCCTACTGTTCCTTGTTGCCACGGTAACAGGGAGGCTGAATATGCAGCAAAGGAGGCTGGGCCTGCAGACCTGGCCTGTCTCCATGGAGACTGGGGAAAGGGGGAGCCACATCTGCTAACCTAGGTAGTTGGCCCCCACGCCGCCTTCCCTAACTTTGCCCCCTTTCCAGGGGGGAGGGAGGGCCTGTCAACATATCATCCCTTCCCTCTTCTGACACCTTGGCTTGCAGAGATGGGCCTGGACCATGGGGAAGGAGATTGGGGGGACAGAGTAGCCTGGGGGTGTCTGGATCCCAGGAGATTCTAGGCTGTCTCCTCCTGCTCTCTAGCTGTGCGCTTGGGCAGAACTCAGTCCCCCACACTCCACCCCAGACGCAGCCTCATGTCCCCTCTCGTGCACGCCCTCCTCAGACACAAGCCTGGTGAGACTGATGACTGTGCATTGCGCTCCCAGCGCGAGGCTCTGCGGAAGTTGGGGGGTGGGGGGAGAAGACTTAGGAAGGTCACAGGGATGGACGGGGACAGGGGAGCTCGACACGGGAGACAGACAGACATAAGAGAAACAGACACAGTTCAGAACCAGAGAGAGGCAGATACAGGTGGACAGAGAGACCAGCAAAGACAAAGATGAGAAAACAGATGGACGGAAACTGAGCAACAGAAGTACTCAATGAAGGTGACAGAGACACAGGGATACAGACTGCTAGGCAGAGCCACGTTTGGCAAACTGGAGGGACTCAGAGATAAAGACTGGAGAGAGACACAGAGTAGAAACAGGGTGGGGGGGAGGGAGACTCAGAAACGGGGAGAGACCCCAGGGAAGATCAGTGATGTGGTATTGGGACTGAGATGGGGAGAGACCAGAATGTGCAATTACATTTTAGTCACCTCCATAGACTGACAGTATGGCCCAAGGACAGAGACATTGATTAGTCTGTAAGAGATGTGGAGACAACAGAGATGCTGAGACACAAGCTCACCCCCACACCTGTCCCTGAGGGATACACACATGGCAAGTGTCCAAGACACAGAAGGGGCCAGGTGGAGATTGGGGGCACTGTGTGCCAGGCAGGTCTCCTGGGGAGTGGCCTGCCCAAGGACTGAGAGGGCAGGCAGGCCCTGCAGGGGAGACAGGACTATGCTGCAGCCAGGCTGGTGCTGAATGGACAGCTCCTTGCACTGGGCCGCAGGCCCCAGGGGTTCGCCCAGCTTTCTCTCCCTTGCTGTCTCTCTCAGTCTGGCTTTCCTCACTGCTCCGGCCCCCTCCCACCTCCATCTAGTTGTCCACGGCTTCTAGTCTCTCACCTGTCTCAGCTCCACCTCAATCTCTGCTTCTCTCAGCCCCAACTCCCTGGGTCTCTTACCCTCCCTGCTTCATCTGTCCCCCCTGTCCATCCCTCTCCGTGCCTTTCTCCAGTCTATCTCATCCTCTCACCTGTCACAGTATGTCTCCGTTTCTCCCCCTCTTGCCCCTAACTCCCCATCCTCCTCTGCCCCCCTAACTGCCTCTCAATTCTCTCTCCTCTCCTCCCCCCATCTCTGTCTCTTCCCGTCCTCTCTCCCCACCTCTCCATCTCTCCCCCTCTACTCGGCCTCGTTTTGGCTCTCACTGTGACCTTCACTCGTCCTTTCTCAGCTGCAGTTTCTACAGAAACCTCCTGCAGGGCGGGAGAGGGACAGAAAGTAGACCCACTCTTCTCCCTCTTCAAGGGGTTTCTCACTTCCTCTCTTGGGGGCTGGGGAGGTACTTTTCGAGCAGAAACACAGGGTCACAGACAGACATTTAAAGATGGCCTCATGGATGCACACACACAAATATGCACACAATTACAAAGTCATCAAATCACCCCAGCCCAGGAACACACAGGCCACCCCCGGGGGTGGGGGGCACCCAGGCCTGTCTGAAAGGTTCACTCATCCTCTCCTCCCCCAGCCCCATCTGGTTTCTATCATTCTGTGTCTGTTTCCTGGTGTCTCCACCTCTCCATCTGTCTCAGGGTCTCTGTTGCAGCCTCCTTCTGTCCTGAGAGGTCAATGGAGGGGGGCCAGCTGCTGGGACCTGGGCTGACCTGCTGGCTGTGGGCAGGGCCAAGGGTGGAGAGCGCAGAAGTGACCATCCAGTCTGTGGTTCTCAGCAGACTCCCTGGGGGGCCCAAGCCTTTAATGCCCTCACCCCCTCCCCAGGAAATGAGACCCTGGTATCCCAAGTTTTGGGGTTTTGTTTTTGTTTTTTTGTTTTTTTTTTATTCCAACAGGGACTCGGGTGTGGCAGGTGGAGGGATGGGGGCTCAACTGACCCCCTCCCGGGGGGGTCTCATAGAAATTCTGAGGCTTCTCCCCAAAAAAAGGAGAGAAAGAGAAGAGGCAAGAGGCGCCAGGGGACACCCATCTGCCAAAGGCCCTCCCCTCCTCCAGAAGTAGGGGGAGGCTATGTCAAGTCTTGCGGAGCCTGAGCAGTCCCAGGATGAGGTTCTCCTGATGAACTGCTTTCCGTTTCCGGGACCGGACCCCCGTAGTCCCTGGCCCTCAGAATCCTCGGTTCCTGCGCTCCTCTTGTCCGCAGTGGGGGGCGCACTCCGCGGTATTCTCTGACGAGTCCACTAGGGGGCGCAGGCAGACTCCGGAGCCGAGCCTCGGATTTTATCGGGAACCCAAGGCAAAATCCCGGCTTTTGGCCCGCGGGGGCACAAGTCTTGTCCCTCGCCCGCTGGGGAGGCGGGGGCGACTGGGCCTGGGGCGGGCCCCATCCCTGCGGTCAGTCCGGGCACCCGCCCGACCCCGCACGTGGTCATTCGTGCTCGGCCAGCTCTCGGGGACCGGCGGGGCCGGGTCGCGGCCGGGGTGGGCTGGTGGCATCGGTGGGGGCGCCCAGGCCACGCGGGGGCGCGCCGGCCCCCGAGACCCGCAGCGCCTGGATGCGCCGGCACTCCTGGCAGACACGCACGTGGGTGCAGGGGGTGGGGGCGAGGGGACGGGCCCCACCGGGCGGGCCCGGGTCATCCAGGAGGCGCTGGGGGCCCCCGTGCGCGCTGCCCGCGTCCCCGCCCGCGCCGGCCGAGTACAGTTTGCCGTTGCTGAGTCTCATCTCGCGGACCGCGCGCAGCGACAGCAGGGCCCGGCTCGGGCCGCCTGGGCGCCGGCGCCGGCGGGAACGCGACGTCTTGCGGCAGGACACCGCGTGCCGCAGCTCCTGCAGCATCTCCTGGCACACAGACACCTGCGGGCGGCCCGCGGGGATCACCGGCCCGCGCTCTCCTCGCCGCCGCCGCCCCCTCCCTCAGCTCCTCTCACACTCCCCTCCCTCCCCCGCTTCCTCCTCTGCTCTTCCTGCCCCTCCAAAGTCTCCTGCTCTCCCCACCTCACTTCTTTTTCTCTCCCTTAATGCTCTTTCGCCTTTCTCCGTGTCTCTTCCTCTACCCTCTCAGTTCCCACTCGCTGCCCTTCAGGTTCCTTTACCTCCCTGTGCTCTTCCAGTCTCACCTCTCCACCTCTCAGCTCCTCTCCTATCTCCGTTCTGTTTGGGATTCTTCCTGAATCTACCCTTTACCTTCTCTCTCTCCTCTTGTCTTTTCAGTCTAAATGTTGTGCCTCTAGTTTTCCCCCCCTTACTTGTTTTCCATTTCCGCCTCTGATTCATGCAGTCATTGCTAGCCATATTTGTTGAGCGCCTACTGTGCGCTAGGCACCGTCTTGGGCCCTGAGGATACAGCAGAGAACCAACCAGACAGCAGTGTCTACCCTAGTGGAGGTTATATTCCAGTGTGCAGAGGCAAAAAAATAACACACATGCAAAATGTGGATAGTATGTGCTGGTGATGAATACTTTGGAGAAAAATAAAATTTGGAACAGAAGTGGGTCGTGTGGGTGAGGAGTGATGCTGATTTTCCACATGGGACAGTTAGGGAAGACTCACTGAGACGAGGACCTTCAAGTGAAACTGAAAGGCAGTGCTGGATGAGCCCACGGAGCCTGGCAGGAAGTAGTGCTGAGGTGGGCGTGGTGTGGTGTGGTGTGGGTGTTGAAGGAACCTTGAGCAGGTCAGGGTGGGTCGAATGCACAGGGGGAGAGAAGGAGGCGATGAGGTCAAAGGAGCAATGGGGGCTAGCTCCTGTGAGGCCGGAGGCCTCTGGAAGGACTTGGCTTTTATTCTGAGTCCGAAGGGAGCCACTAGAGTTGGAAGGGGACTGCTGTGCTCTCACAGGATCACTCTGGAGCTATGCTGAGAATAGACTGTAAGGAGGCCAAAGTCCAGAGCAGGGAGGCTACTGTAATCTGGCAGGAGAAGGCAGTGACTGGACCAGAGTGGTGGTGGCCAAGGAGGTGAGAAGGGGTTGGATTTTGGGTATAGTATTCTGAAGGTGGAGCTAACAGGATTTGCTAAGAGATGGGATAGAGGGTGTGAAAGAGAGGGAGAAGTGAAGGATGAGGGAGAAGTGAAGGGTAACGACACATATTTTGGCCTGAGCAACCTGAATGGTGGTGTTGCCTGGTGGGTGGGCAGGAGCTCTGTGTTACACGTGTGCATTACATGGCTCCCTGTTAGATCGCTGTGTGGAGATGTTGAGCGCGGAGCTGCATTTACAAACCCTGGGTTCAGGAAGAGGTCCCTGTGAGATACACATTTGGTGGCTATGGTAGGGAGCTCCCAAGATCCCCGCCACCACCCATGTTCCCACCCTTGTGTAAGGCCCTCTGCCTTTGTATCAAGGTTGCTGTGTGACCAACAGAACACACCAGGTCCACTGACATATTGGCTTCTGCCTGGCTCTCTCCTGGATCACTCACTTGAGGAAGTCAGCTGCCACAGCTCAAGCAGCCCTGTGGAGAGGTCTCTGTGCGAGGAGCTGAGGCCTCCTGCCAGCTGCCGTGTGAATAAGTATATTAATCATGGTTTCTTTATTTTCTGCATCTTAGAATGTTTTGGTATCTTAAAAATCTTGCTGGCCAGGGAGAGATTGCCCCTCCCACAGGGAGCCAATTCTTAGAGACAATGGGCTGAAGGCCCGCCTTTCAAATGCAAACTAACCAATCCTGAGTCTATATACCCATATCTACTCCCTTCCTCTCCCCCTCTCACACCCCGCGCTGCTCTAACGCCACAGACCAGAGGACAGAGATCTCTAGACACCCCCCCTCTAGCCCAGAGCCCACCAACAATATCCAAACTAGCTAGTCCTAAGCCGTTTCCCTGCCCTGCCTTTACTTTCCTGCAGACACCCCAATAAAGGCTCTGGCCTAGGCTTATTGCCTCATTCCTTCTGCTCTTGCCCAAACCTGGTGCTTCCTCATGTGGCCCTGTGTGGAGTGGAGTGGCGGGTGGGAGAGGAGGGGGGGCTCTCCTCTCAGGAAATTTAAGTACCATATTTTACCATATATAACGCACAGTTTTGCCCAAATTTGTGAGTGAAAAATAAGGAAATAAGGATGCACATAATACATCGGTAGTACTAATTTCATATCTATAGAAATGTTTTTTAATTCTTTTATTTATGCTTATGAGTTAAAAGTGTAACTCTAGAAATCAATAATGATGTCCGTGTGCAAAATAATTCCCTGGAACACAATAATCGGTTTCGTTGAAATTATGATGAACTTGCAACACAAAGAGTTCTTGGACTTCTATGATGCATAAATATGATAAGTTTGCTACCAGTACATAAAATTGCTTGTACCTTGCATCTGTTCTTGTGTTTTGTAATTATTTGCTACATAAAATTTCTTGGACCATAATATGTTAAAAAATAAATACTAAAGTTCCTTTATAATACAAAAAAAACAGAACCTAAATGTAAACAAGTAAAAATTTGAATTAAAAATTTAAAACGGAAGATTTTTTTCCCTGAAAGTTTGGGCCAAAAACGTGGGTGCGCCATTATACACGGCAAAATACGGTACTAAATTCTTCTTTCAATGGCATTGGCCTCTCTGTGTCATCACTCAGTCACCTCCATAAATTAAAACTCCACAGGTACATTTTGATCCAGTAAGCCATCCTGGAAGTGGATCCTTCCAGCCCTAGCTGAGCCTTCAGCCGACATTGTGACCATCACCTCACCAGGAACCCTGGGCAGCCAGAACCACCTAGCTAAGCTGCTCCCAGATTCCTGACCCACAGAAGCTGTGAACTGATAGAAGTTGGCTGTTCTAGGCTGCTAAATTTGGGGATAATTTGTCACTATTTGGCAATAGATAACCAATATAGGAATCCTCAGCATACAGACAGTCTTACAGACCATGCGGCTAGATGGGATCTCCAAGGGAGTGGACAAAGAAGAGAAGCAGCTCAAGGACCGAGCACAAGAGTCCACACGAAGGAGTGGCCAGGGAGGGAGCGGGCTTTGAGGAGCGTGAAAAGCTATGCCAAAGCACAGCGCGGCCTGAGACTTGGGCACTGGATTTCAGACCTGGAGGTCACTGGTGACAAGAGTGGCTTTGGTGGAAAGGTGGGGACAGCAGCTGGGTTGGAGTATGTCTAAGAGTGAATGGGAGAAGAGGAACTGGAAACAGCTGTAAGAGAAGGGGAGGGGGTGGGCTGATGGCTGGGAGGGGAAGCAGCGCAGAGACAGGGTTTTTTGAAGATGGGAGAAACATCCGCATACTTGTATGCTTGCCAGCCTTGCTCCAGTAAAGAAGGAAAACTGACTATGTGGGAGGGAAGGAGCGAACTGATGAGGGATGTCCTGGGGAAAGCGAGAGGGGAGGTCAGGCCAGGTGGCGGTGCCTTAGCTAGGAGTGTGGATGGAGGTGGGGCTCTGCAGGCTCTCCTGACTTTTCTGCTTTTCTCAGAGGAGTAGAAGCAAGGTCATCAGCCAAAGGGGAGAAGGGGTTGGGGACAGGCGGGAAGAGGGGAAGGTCAGAACCATCTAGGAGTGCAGGGACACTAACAGGTCTGGCAATGGAGGAGTATTGCTGGGCAGCACTGGAGGCCTTGAACCTAGCGTGAGAGCAGTCAGGAAGTCTTTCTTCTGGTCTCATTCAGCTGCATTCTTATTGCCTCTCCTATTTCTTGCTTTACCATCCTGGACTCTCCCACATCCTTCTCACTGTGCCTGTTCTCACTCCTTTCCCGACATCCTCATCTCTACCCATGCCCGCTTCCCTCTCTGTGCTCTGCATGCCCCTGGATTCTCTCTCCAGTTGGTCTGCTCTCATCTCTTCCCAACTTCGTCTACCTCTGGACTCTCTCAGATCCCCTCTCACCTCCATGGCTCCCTGGACCCTCCTTGCCACCTGCTCTCCTCCAGTAAGGTTCCCACAGTTTTCAAGCCCCTCCGCCCCTGGGGTCCCACTGCTCCCCCCGTCGCCTTTTGTCAACCTCCTCACCTCTTCGGACTCTGCCGACCTCCGCGTGGACCATATGAATTCCATGACTGCCACGAAGACAGCAATGATGAGGCCACAGATAAGCACAACAAAAATGCCGCCAATGTTCTCCATGCCCAGACCTGGGGGTTGGAGGAGAGCCAGGGGTCGGGCTGTGTGGGCATGGGGGCTCCAAGGGGACTCTGGGAGGGCACAGCATGCGGGGCGGCTGACCTTTAGCTCGGTGATCCTCCTCCTTGGGGCACCGGCCCCCCTCCCACCACTTGCGCTTCAGGATCTCCAGCCGGTTGTTCTCCTGAAGCTGCAGGATGGCCAGTGTGATCTCATCTCGGAATGGGGAGCCTGGACCGGGCACACGAGGGTGGACTGGCCATCGGGGCCCCAGAGCCCTGCCCGCCCAGTCCCAACTGCTTCCTCATCCCAGCCCCTCCTGTCTGCTGCATCCCCACGGTCTGCCTTCTTTACCTTCAAGAATGACCACTGCTTGCCACACTCCTTGCAACCACGCTGGGCCAAGCCGCACTACACCTCATGTCACATTTGTCATGGTCCCCTCCCTGTGGCCTCCCCTCACCCCCCACCCAGGCTCTTCTCCACAGCAGCCAGAGGACAACTTCAGAAACAGAGTCAGATCATGCCTCTCTTGTGCTTAAAACTCTCTAATAGCTTCCCGATGCTGTGGAAACGAGGTCTTTTCCTGGCCTACAAGCTCCTGCAGCCATTGGCCTGGCCACCTGGGGCTCCCCCACCTGGGAGAGGGGGTCCCCCCACAGCACTCAGCTCCAGCCACGCAGACTTCCTGGATGTTGGAATCCTCCAGGCTCAATCCCACTCTAGGAACTCTGCCTCTGCCTGGAATGTTCCTTTCCTCCCTTCACTCAGGGCTCTGTTCACATGACATGGTGCCTCCTCGGTGGGTCTTCTCTGACTGACTTTATTTAAAATGACACAAAGCGCTTTACTCCGTCAGTCTCTTCCCCTTAATTTACTTCAGAGCAGTTGTCACCACCTGACATCACATTATAAAGCTGTGTTCATTGTCTGTTTGCTGTCTGCGCCCCTAGTGGGAAGCAGGAGGGTTGGGCATGGCAGCTCCTCGCTGTGGTACCAGCATCAGCACATGTGCACAGCACACCATAGGGCATCAGACTTGCCGAGTGAGTGACTCCCCAGCCACACGGCTCCTCCTCTTAAACTATCCTTTGTCTCCCAACACCCCATGCTTATCCCCTCCTGTACTTATTTCTTCATTCACTATGATACTTCTTGAGTATCTACCAGGTGCTAGGAACTCGGGATATGGGTGAGTGGGGTGATTCATGTTTGACACCTACTATGTGCCAGATCCTACTATGTGGTTTACAGGAATCTATTCAAGTCTCACAGTGATCCTGTGAGGCAGGTATTACCACTCCCATTTTCTGGATGAGGCAGGTGACACTCTTGCCTGAGGACATGCTGAGTCAAGGAGGGAGCGGGAACTTGAAGCCCCTGGCACAGCACTGACTCTGCCACAAAGCTGCTAAGCTTCGGGGTGATTTGTTAAGCAGTAATAGATAACTATGGCAGTGGTCATCAACATATGGATGGGTTTAAAACTGCCCAAATCTGGTGACAAAATTGATGGTGAGTTTCTAGCACTGAGCCCTGGAAAAGCATGTCCAAGCCTCCCTAGCATATCCATCCAACAACATCCTTCATCCATTTTCTGAGTGCCTGCTCTGAACCAGGCTATGGGTTTGGTGCAGAGGATACAGTAAATAAAACCAGGTTCTCACTTTTGAGGGGCCCTGGGGCCAACGTGGGAAGGTGGCAAGACTCAGGGCCCACTGGGCTCTCCCAACAGCCCTGTGGGTCTGGAACTGATTGCTCCTGAGCCCATTTTTGCAGGTTGAGGGTGCAGAGGCTCGAGAAGATAACATCACTGCCCAAGGCCACACAGCCAGGAAGCCACCCACGACACACCCAGCCTGTCCCCTGCCTCACACAGCTTGGACTCCTACGCTAGGGCCCCACCGCACGCACCAGCCCCACTGCCACCATACCCAGCGGCATGCCGATGCCATAGCCCTTGGTGTCGAGGAGGCCCCCGATCTGGGTGAGGTTGCAGTTGAGGCGCCGGTGGTACTCATTCATGGTGGACTCAAGCAGGAAGGCGTAGCGGGAGTTGAGGACTCGGGCAATGCCTTCCTCCGTGCTCTTGACAAACACGCTAGGCTGCTTCGACTGCATGTAGTTCCACATCCGCTGGTACGTCTGGTACCGCGAATTCTGGGCAGAGCGGGCATAAGGGGAAGAGATGAGGGGCTTTCCAACCCCTGCCTTTCCCCTGAGCCCTGTCCCCTGCCCTCCAGGAGGTCTCCCTCAACCTGAGGGAGCAAGGAGACTAGCGGAAGACATTAAGAGCCACAGACAGAGACAAGACAGAGAGACTGCTCAAGACCAGGTCCAAGACTTCCCCCCCACCCCACCCCCCAGCCTAGCAAGGACCCCGAGGACTGAAGGCTTGGGAAGAAGGGACCACAGTCTATTTTTCAACCTTTTTCTCTCGTCCATCCCTGGGCCTGGCTCAACCTGACACCAGCCCTGTCTTCCCAGTGCTCCCAGGCCTTACTCATAGAACCTGGGGGCATATGCTCAACCCCCAAATTTACCCATGGCCCGGATTCTGAGATCCCCATCCATGCCAAATAGGACAGCTTACTTCCTACAGGCCCCGTGTGAACCTTCTGGAGATGACCAGCCCTCCCTTATCACCGACACATGCCCTCCCCTCACCCGCCTATCCTTTGATCTGAGGTTCCAATTCTCCTCTTCCTAGGTGCCCCACAGGCCCCATCCTGTGGCTTGGCAACCTCCCAACCCTATTCCTCTGGTCTCCCACCTGGAAATGGACCCACCACCCACCTGAGAAACCTAGGAGTTCACTCCTCTCCTGCTTACCTCTTCAGCCAGCGGCCCTTGCCCAGCTGCAGCCTCCTCTAGGCCTCTTGTCTACCCCCCAACAGCCCCAGAAGAAATTTCCAGCTCTAAATGGGTCACCCCTCAACTGTTTCCACCACCCCTAACAGGGTCCAGTCTCAGCCCTAGCCTGACATTCGAGGCCTCTGCAGTTTCTCCCCCAAACCTCCTCACCAGGCTTGTTTTCCATTCGATTCCTCCCCAGCACCCCAAAATACATACAGACAAGCTCCCTTCACGTTGTGTCTTCAAGTGCCTTCCCTTCTTCTCTGCTGGTCCATTTTGCCAGGCCTGACCCTCTAGCAGCCTCCTGAATACCATTTAGCCTGTGCAGCACTGATCTGACATTAGATCCCACACCTGCCTCCTGTCCCCCATTCCCTGGGCGGAAGTCCAGTTTCCTTCCCCAGCTAGAAAGCAGCACTCCTCAAGAGAGTGTGAGCGTGTCTTCTGCTCCTCAGCCTCCCTGAGTGTCATGACAATCAGGACCCAGGAGGCCTTGCCCAACCCCACCCTGAGCTGGGATCCTGACACCAGGCCTGGGCAGCTCCGGGGGCCCCACCTGGAAGAAGGTCATGGTGGAGCCAGCATGGATGGTGCCGTACTCAATGTTGGTCTGGTCTGCCAGGTCATCAGCCGACTCCACAGGCACCTCCATGCGCTGCACGGTGAGGAAGGCGGCCAGGTTTGCCGTGTAGGAGGAGATGATGATCAAGGTGAAGGCCCACCTGAGGGGTGGGAGGGGTGAGCTACAGGTTGGAGCCATCCTGCCACCCTGTCCCTTTGGCCACGCACCCCATTGATGGTGCCCCCAAGTGACCTGGCATCTAGAAGGCTCAGTGACTGCTGACTAGTGGAGAGGCTGGGGGCATGCATTCTGGAGCCAGACTCTCTGGATTTAAACACTTCTTCCAGAGACTTTTGCTTCCAGACACAGGAGAATAAGATGCTCTGGAAATATCCTCCCACTGAGAAAAACTAGAAAACTGGACAGAATATAGGAAACTATTTAAATACATAGGACAACAGGCATCTCAGGACTGCGATCCCTGAGGAAAACAAAAACAAAGTGAGCCTTGTCATTGCCCAGGCTGCCAATCTGATTTAATTTACAGACTACAGTGCCAGGAAGGAAGGAAACCCCCATCAGGTAATCTCACTGACTGGATGGTGGTCAGAGATGAGGAAGGCCAAGATGGTTGGAATTTGTGGGACACAGGACCCAAGGAAGAGAGCTACACAGAGAGAGTTCCAGAAATCTGCAGGGAGTCCCTTTGAGTCTTTGGCTGAATATCAATCCATGTATACACAGGGTGAAATTCTAGCAGCCAGAAAAAAACAACTTTCAAAGAGAGAACACTTCCCAGGGCTGGAAATCATTTGGGCTCCCTCCTGCCAGAGTAGATAGTTCTCACTGGATACATGAGACATTCAGTGGAGACTCAAAAGGACAACACATTAGAAATAGAGTTAGGTTAGCCCTAGAATAAAGGTTACACTAGACCTGCCCTAAATGAACTTAAAAACAGGCCTATAAAGGATGGAAATCATCTAAAAGTAACTTAACTGCCTGCCAGGAAAAGTCCAAGACTCTTTGAAGTGATGCATTCAATAATGTAAACAATGTAAAATTCACAAAGTCTGTCATCCAATAAAAAGTTACCAGAGGGCAGCCAGTTAGCTCAGTTGGTTAGAACGCAGTGTTCATAACACCAAGGTTGCCGGTTCGATCTCCACATGGGCCATTGAGATACGCCCTCTACAACTAGATTGCAACAACTACTAGACTTGGAGCTGATGGGTCCTGAAAAAACACACTGTTCCCCAATTAAAAAAAAAAAAAAGTTACCAGATACCCAGATGCGCAGGAAGCTGTGACCCATAATCAAGAATGAAATTGCTCATTCAGAACCCAGAATTGACAGATGACAGAATTAGCAGACAAAAGCATTAAACAGCTATTATAAATATATTCAGAAAGCTCAAGGATATAAAAAATAACATGAACATAATGCAATGCAGAGATAAATGGAAGATATAAAACAGAAGTGAATGGAACTTCTAGAGATGAAATATACAATATCTGAGAGGAAAATTTTACTGGAAGGGATTATTAGACGCTATAGCAGAAAAGCACAGGGAATTGGAAGCAAGAGAGTCTATCCAAAATGAAACACAGAGAGGTAAAAAATGACTGACAATGAGCACAGAGCCTGAGTGGCCTGAGGAATAGTATAAGGTGGTCTTACATATGTGGCTAGGGCCCCAGAAAGGGAGAAGAGAAGGGGGAGTGGTAACAGAAAAAAATGTTTGAAAAAGTAATGGCCAATTTTTTTCCCCCCAAATTTGATGACAACTATAAACTTGCAGATCCAAGAAGCTCAATAAACCCAAGTAGGATAAATACACATACAGACAAAACACATAAAGGCACATTATAATCAATTGCTGTAAACCAGTGATAAAGAGAAAAATCTTAAAAGCAGCCAGAAAGGGGAAAACATATTACACACAGAGAATCAAAGAGTGACAATAGACTTCTTGTCAGGAAGTATGCAAGCCAGAAGACAATGCAACAACATGCTGAAAGAAAAAACCTGTCAACCTAGAATTCCATATCCAGCAACAAAGACCCTTCAAAAAATAAAACACATTAACAAATTTTTCATACAGACAAATCTGGGAGAACTAATTGCCAGCAGGCCTGCACTTCAAGAAATGTTAGAAGTTCTTCAGGCAAAAGGAAAATACTAGATGGAAATTTGGATGTACATGAAGGAATGAAAAATCAGAAATGGTAGACATGTAGGTAAATATAAAAGAACATAGTCCTCATTTTAAATATTTCTTTAAAAAATATTTACCGTTGAAGCAAACATACACACACAAACCTAATGTGTCGTGGGGTTCATAAGATAAGTAGAAGTAATATACATGACAACAGTAGCTCAAAGAACGGGAAGGAGAGATGGACGTATACTGTTGTAAGGGTCTCACATCTTATGTGAAGTGGTATGTTATTCGGAAGTATTTCATAATAATTAAAGATGCATATTGTAAACCCAGGGCAACTACTAAGGAAAATAAAAAATATATAGTCAATAAGTCAAGAGCGGGCATAAAACAGAATAAAAAAACCTCTCAATAAATCCAAAAGGAGGGAGGAAAAGAGGGAAAGGGGAACAAAAAAACAGATGGGACAAATAGAAGACAAACAGCAAGTTGGCAGATTTAAACCTAACCATACCAATAATTACATTAAAGGTCTCAATCAGGGGTTGGCAAGCTACTGCCCACAGGCCAAATCTGGTTCACCATCTGTTTTGGTACAGCCCACAAAGCTAAGAATAGTTTTCTCATTTTTAAATGATTAAAAAGAGATCAAAAGAAGAGTAATATTTCATGACACATGACATACAAAATTCAAATTGCAGTGTCAGTGTCCATAAATAAAGATTTATTGGAACACAGCCACACTTACTCATTTGTGTACTGTCTATGGCTGCTTTCACTACAATCAGGGTTGAGTAGTTTCGACAGAGGCTACATGGCCAGCGAAGCGTGAAATATTTACTATCTGGCCCAATACAGAAAAAGTTTGCCCACCCCTGTTCCAAGGCCTAAGTATGTGCTGCCTATAAGAAACCCACTTTAAATATGACATAGATTGAAAGTGCAAGGATGGGGAAAAGATATACTATGCACTAAGCCTAAAAAAGTATGGCTATATTACTATCAAATAAAGGTAACTTCAGAACAAGGACTGTTACCAGGAATGAAGAGGGACATGATATGACAAAGGGATTAATTCATCAAGAGGATACAACAATCCCAAACATTTACACACTTAATTACAGAGCTTCAAAATTCATGAAGAAAAACCGATAGAACTGAAAAGAAAAATAGATACAATTTCTCCACAATTACAGGTGGAGATTTCAACACTCCTCTCTCAATAATTGATAGAACAAATAGACAGAAAATCAGTAAAAATGTAGAAGACTTAAATAACACCATCAACCTACTGGCGCTATTGCCATTTACAGAGCACTGCACCCACCCACAGCACATTCTATGCAAGTGCACACAGAACATTTGCCAGGATAGACCCCACGCTGAGTCACAAAACAAGTCTCAGTCAATTTCAAAGGATTAAAGTCCTATGGAACTAAACTGGAAATCAATAATAGAAAGATCTCTGGAAAACCCCCAAACCCTGGCTCCATCACTGCCTAGCTGTGTGACCTTGGACTCACCTGTGAGGAAAGTACAATCGTAGGGCCCTCCTCACAGGGCTGTTGTCAGTGTGAGTTACAACTGTGCAAGTGTGCACTGTTGTCCTGGTGACTCAGGAATGACCTGGGAGAAGAGGCACCCACTGATCTGGCTATGGGGCCCATGGGCAGCCGCTGTCTTATGCTGGCCCTCTGTCCTCCTGCCTGTCAGGTGAGAGTGGCCAGGCTCCCGGCAGATGGGGACTGAAGACAGGGGAGATGCTGAGAGGGCCTCCAGCAGATAATGAAAACAGCAGCTGTCCTTTGCTGAGCACACGTGCATGACTGTGCTAGGCACTGGGGTGGGGGTGGCGTGGAGGATAAGAGAGGATATAGCCTCCTGAAAAAGAAAACCAAAACCCGACACACCAAGACCCAGAGTCTGACACCTCCTCTCCGGAAACCAAGTCTCTCCAAATCCACCCTGTGGGTCAGTGTCACCCACTCAAGACAAAATTATTCAGTGGCTGGTAGACACCAGGTACCATCTAGAGCCCCCAAATGCAGCATGGCTGACCAGTGGGGGTATGGGTGGGTGAGAAGGGGCCACTCATTGAGACAGAGCAGGGGAAGACAGATGGGGAGTTCAACTTGGGAGTAAGTATGTGAGCTCGGTTTTGGACAAGCTGAGTTTTAGGGATGCCATTGGGCATCCATGGAGAGGTCTGGAGATGAGGACTTGAGAAGTGTATTATGAATAGCAAGGGGTGGATGAAATGGCGACAGAGCAAACAGAGCAGTGGTCCCCAAGTGGTGAGCGGCCCCTGGGAGGCATTTAAAGAAGGTGCTTGGTAAGGTGTGGGGCACTTTAGAGGCCAGTGATTGACAGGGGCCCCTGCTGTTGGTGGGCGGGAGCAGGTGTCAACAATGCAGATCAGTCTGAACAACAGGGAAAATCTGATCCATGGTTATTTAAGCCTAATAACCTGGTACATAAAAACTAAAGTACTTTTACGTGGTTATAATAGAAACTGAAATTTCTACAAATGCACCTATTATTTAGATGCATTTATAGATAATATTTACATGGAAGAACTGGATTACTTATACTCTTTAGATGGAAAAACCGGATACTGCTTTGTTTGAAATTTTGCCAAGAACCGTTCATCGTTTTTGGAAATCATGTCTCTGACAGCACAACCCTGTTCATAGTATTTGAGTCGTCAAGATACTTGGACCAGCTACATTTGTAAATTGTCATTCACAGTGATTTGTTATTTGTACAAACATACTCATTTACCAACTATTTCAAATTGTCGAGTCTCAGGTGTTGACATAATTCTACGAAATGGCCTTACTTCCTGTAATTCCAAGTGTATCCACTGCAAGTAGGAGCAGGCGCCCGACTGCTGCAGTCTGTCTTCCAGCACAGCCCCGCCCGAGCATTTATGTATCACCATCCTACTAGTTTTTCATAAATCACTTCCCCTTTTCTTCTTTGTATTGCAGTCAGGGGGTCTCATCGATGTTTTAAATCACGTGTGTTAGGTAAATCTATTGCCCTTGAATTTCATCGGGGTGGGAAAGGAGATGTAACAAAACATTTGTTGTAAAAAGCGGGCGTTGGGTCTGAGAGCACTGAAATGCCTCTGGTGTGGAGGAAGGAGCGCCATGCGATGGAAGGGCGAAATGAAACAGGAGCCAAACAGGCAGGCGGAAACCCCAAGGACACAGTCAGCAGTTTCTAGGAGGAGTTTCTTTCTAGGAGGAGGGTGGCTAACGGAGCATTGGACGTATTGACAAAGGGGTCCCGTATAACCCTGGTGGAGCTGGGGGAAAGGGGAGCCAAGCTGCTGGCTAGATCTGAGGTTTCCGGGCTTTCTTTCTGGGAGGGCATGAGGAAAGGACAACGGGATCTAAGGAGCTGAGGACAATGACCAAGGAGTAGCTGAAAAGATGGCCCAGGAGCCTACCTAGGTGGATGGATGTGAAAGCAGGTGGGGCTCAGAACAGGAGAGAGGAAGGTGAAAGGACTCATATCATAGGAGTGACCCAGGGAGAGCCAGGAGTGACAGCGGGGCTGTTGTCAGGGCATACACTTGGAGACACTGATTTCCAAGGCAGAGCTGTCCTGAACGATGATCGGCCCTTGGGTGTCACTGCACGGACTGTGGCCTGACTAGACACTGGAGATGAGGGGCCCAGGAGGTGGGTCCTGGCCTGGTTGCTGCAGTTCAGGTGGCAACCAAGTGTGGTAGGGTAATGGCACCCACGCCCACTGCCCCACCACTGGCCCTGGCTTGCCGAGTCACTGGACCAGGGTCACTTTTGGATAAATGAACACCTGTTGAGATAGCGGTTGAATGACCAAATGCGTGGGTGGGATCGGGGTGGAAACAAGAGTGAGCCCAGGGGAAAGGCTCCAGTGAGGGAGGAGGGGTGACTGGGGGCTTCCTGGTGACAGGGATGGGAAGAATGCCCAGCTGAAGAAGACATCCCTGACTGAGGAACAGAAGGGATGGTCTGCAGAGAGGTCACTGGTCTCCCACCTAACCTGGGGAGTCGGCCAGATTTGTCACAGCAGGTCTCCTCACGCCCTCGCAGCTACCTCCTCACACACGTGCCCTCTCTGGCCTGTCTGGAATGTTCCTCCCTCCCCTTGGCATGGACTCAGCCTAATGTCACCTCCTCAGTGGAGCCTTCCCTGAGCACCCCATTCTCTACCGTTCTCTTTCACTGCACCGTTTGGTTCCTTTAGTACCACAGTTTATGTGCACCTGAGACATCATTACACTAGAAATGTAACTTTCACTTGGGCTGTGAGACAGGTGGAAGGAAGCCCTGCCCCACCAAGACGTCTACTTCCTAATCCCTGGAGTCTATATGTTCCCCATAGGGTAAAAGTGTTTTTGCAGATGTGATTAAGGAGTTTGAAATGAGAGATTATCCTGGATTAGCCAGGCGGGTCCTGCAAAATCACAAGGGTCCTTAGAAGTAGAACAGCGGTTCTCAACCTTCCTAATGCCGCGACCCCTTAATACAGTTCCTCATGTTGTGGTGACCCCCAACCATAAAATTATTTTCGTTGCTACTCTATAACTGTAATTTTGCTACTGTTATGAATCGTAATGTAAGTATCTTTTTGTTTTCCGATGGTCTTAGGCGACCTCTGTGAAAGGGTGTTCGACCTCCAAAGGGGTCGCGACCCACAGGTTGAGAACCCGCTGAAGTAGAAGGTCAGTCAGAGAGAGAGTTGAAGATGTGCTGCCGGCTTTGAAGATGGAGGAAGGGGCCACGAGCCAAGGAATGCAGCCAGCTTTTAAAAGCTAGTAAAGGCAAGGAAATGGGTTCTCCCCTGAAGCCTCCAGAAGAATCAGCCCTGCCAACGCCTTGCTGTTAGCCCAGTGAGATTTCTTTTGGACCGCTGACCTCCAGAACTGTAAGAGAATAAACTTATATGGTGTTTTAAGCCACTGAGTTTGTGTAATCTGTTGCAGTAGCAATAGGAAATGAACACAGGGTATAACACTTGACATGATGCAAATCCCAAAAGGCCAAAAAAAAATAATAATCATCAAGACTCAAAAGTTTGGAAGCCAGTGGACCAAGCAAATTGCAAATGACGCCATATGGTAATTAGTCCCTGCTTAGTTGGGAGAGAGAGAAACCTGTCACCATTTCAGTTAATCTTGAATTGAACAAGTTTTGAATTAGACAATATCTTTGGAAAATATTCTTGGCATAAAATAGGGCGTCCCTGTGTTTATGTATCTGTTTACTTATTTATTCTCGGCTCTTCTGCCTCTTGAGGGCTGATTCTTCACCCAAGTGCCTGGCACATGGAGGGGCCTGTACAGCACCTGTTGAATGACTGTTGATGGTGGAATTCTGTCTGACAGGAGGAGGTGAGGAATAAGTGCTCCTTAGAAGGCCTGATGCCTGGGATTGCCCTGGAGAGGTCACCAGTGGCTGGGGAGAGCCAGGCCCGAGGGCCTGCTCAAGGGAGTGGCACTGGCCAGGGAGCTCAGTTCAGCCTGGCCCTGCCTCTAGCCGAATGCATGCTCTTTATAAAGTAAATCACGGGCCGGCCGAGTGGCACGATGGTTAGGAGCTCGCTTGGGATGCCAGAGGGCCCCGGTTCGGATCCCACATGTGAGGGCCAGTGACACTGCCCTCCACAGCTAAGATGCTGAA
>NW_017732174.1:535500-544508 GCF_001890085.2 Hipposideros armiger | reverse complement strand
TCTGCCTCGCCAGAGAGGAGCGCAATGATGGTGCCAACTTGGGCCAGTGAAGCAACATCCTCCACAACTAGATTGAAGAACAAAACGACAGCAACTTCTCTGTTCCCCTTCCCCCAATTCCCCAGCACTGTTCCCATTCCCCAATTCCCCAATAAAAATCTTTTAAAAAAATAAATAAATAAATAAAAATAAAGTAAATCACTCCCGGGCCTGCCTAGTGGCTCAGTTGGTTAAGAGCTCGCTCAAGAGTGCAAGCTCTGAGCAATAGCGGTTCGAGTCCCAGGCTGAGCTGAGCAGACGCTGAGCTGCCAACAGGTGGCAGGATGGCTCAGCTAAAAAAAAAAAAAAGTAAATCACCCTCTCTCTGGGTGTCAGTCTTCCAACCCACAAAACCGAAAGAATATTCCCTGTCCCAAGCGTTCTCCTGTCTTCTGTGGTTCTAGTAAGGGAAAGGAGATGAGAAGAGTTACATGAACAGCAGCCAGACACAGCTACTGCCTGAAAGACAGGGGTAGCAAATGTGAGTGCTTACGGAGACCAGGCCAGAAAGTGACTGACGGGGGCAGAGGGGACTGACGCCGACGGAACAGACATCAGTGCCAGATGGCAATGCCAGCTGAGCGCCACCAGATCGCCCACATTTTATAGAGGAGAAACCTGGATTTATTTGTGAGTGAATGTGCCCAATGTTTAAATGTTGCCAACATATTTTTTTAAATTTTAAACTGTGGGCCAGACACCACACATTGTCGGTGCCTGCTCTCTGACATGTAGCTGCCTGGAGCTTGTCACAGGGGCAAAATAAGTTCTGTCCAAGCTACTGGGTCCCCATGGGGCTTTGAGGGCACAGGTGTCCCTGTCTGGGCCTTCGCCTCAGGACAGTGAAGGCTGTCTGGGCTCGAGGACTCCAAGCCTATGTGGCTGCCGGGCAATGTCCGAGAGCGCTAGCACCAGTACCGTTCTGATTATGACCCCTCACGTCAGCAGAAGCACTTTTCCATAACAGCCTCACTGAATCCTTACAACCTGAGTCATGGGCATTTTTATCCCCATTTTTCAGAGGAGGAGACTGAGGCATGCAGAGGGATGTGGCTTACCCAAGGTCACACAGCTAGTGAGTGGCAGGACTGGGGCTCAGCTCTCCCTACCCTATTCCCTGTCACACAGCTGGTGGGGCCTGGGGACCCGCCCAGCCCAGGGCAGACAGACAGAAAGCTTCTCACCAGACTCCGCTGACACAGCGTGTGGACAGCGCCCGGGGCATGATCTCCGAGCCTTGCTGCATGAAGCCCCCAACGGGGAACCAGAGGCTGTTGCCTAGCGTGTACTGGTTCTCCAGGATGTGGGGGCGTGCCCGCAGGCATGGGTGTGGGTTATACCACTCGTAGGGGCTCAGCCTGCGGAGAAACAGGGTAGGGTAGATGGGCAGGGCCAAGAGGGGAGACAAAGGAGAGAAACAGCAAAGAGACAGAGCCACCATGATTAGGAGAGATAGGGGAGAGACAGGAAACAGACGGGAAAGAGATGGACGGACACGCGCGCGCGCGCGCACACACACGAGGTAAAAAGAGTAACACATGGCGAGAGGCAGAGAGACACCCACAGAGATGCAGAGACATAGAGAAGGCAGAAAGAGACAGAAAGAGAGACAGAAAGAAATAGAGAAAGACAGAAAGAATGGGAAGGGGAGAGCACCAGAGAGAACCACAAAGCAAGTCAGAGCCACAGGGTGAAATGCAGAGACAGGGTCAGGATGGTCCAGACAGATGACAGAATGTGCAGGTCAGTCATAGGCCCCCAGCTCAGGCCTCCTCCCTGCCCTCTCTTCCCGGGCAGCAGGCAATGGACTCACCTGGCGGCCAGGAATAGCACACAGCTGACAGCCAGGTAGGCAAGAAGCATGAAGAGCCATACAGCAGGGGAGAAGGGGTCCAGGAAGGAGAAGTAGCCAGGCTTGCGGCCCTGGGGGGGAGAAGGAGTAAGATCTGGAGCCACCCTGACCTGAGCCACATCCCCAGTCTCTGCCCCTCCCCACCCAGAGGCTCAGGAGCTCAACTGACCCTTCCCAGGTCCAGCCCACAGCCTCGGCTTCCCTTGGGGACACAGTGTCTGGCCCCACCGGCAGCCCCTGCCTCCAGCCTCCACGTCTCCAGGGGAACCGTACCATGTGCACTCGGTAGAGAATGCTGATCCCCAGGGTCATGAAGGGTTTGGAGAAGTCGATGACCTTCTCCCGCTCGGCTGTGATGGTGAACGCGGCCACAGCCAGGTCTGCCTTCTGCTGGAGGGGAAAGCAGGGCAGGGGCAGAGGGGCAGCCAGGGAGACAAGACGGGCAGTTAGGGAGAAACGCATCCAGGGAGCAACTGAGAGAGAATACCAGAAGCTGAGAGAGGGGCGAGGAGTGGACAGGAGGGGTCAGAATCCTGGACTGGCTCCCGGAGTGCCCCAAACGGGACCCTCGTCATCTCATGTCTGCTGTAAGAGGCTTTGGGGCCTCCTTCCTGCCTGCTGCCCCACCCCATCCAATCCCTCCTGCCCCCATCAAGTTCATGATTAAGGTACTGCTTTATAAAACCTACCACTGACCCTCACCCCCCACCACCACCCCTGGGTCCCGGAGAGAGCCTAAGATGGGAGTTGAGATGCCTGCACGCCAACCCACTCAGACTCTCTCTTGGGACTTTCATTTCTTCTGTCTTAGTTAACAAAATTTGTCATGTGCTTATTCTGAGTCAGGCTCCATACCAGGCAGCACTTCCTAGAGGTTACCTTGTGTGATCCTCCCAGCAGCTCCCTGAGGGCCACTACATAGCCCCGTTTTATGGATGGGGAAACTGAATCTCAGAGAGGCAAAAGCACTAAAAGTAAAGGCAGAAACTGTGACCTCCATTCTCCTGCCCCTGGCAGGCACCAGCGACCTAGATGTGTGCATAAAGGCATCCCCTTGACACAGGCCCAGTGCCCAGCTCAACTGAGATCAGAACTTTGGAGGAAGCTGCATGCGGTCTCAAGTCGGGGAGGGGTGCCTGGGGTCCAGGTCTGAAACGGTGCGGGCTGGGAGTGGGTGAGGTAAGACAGAGAGAAGGGTTTAGGTGGGGGTCTGGCTGGCACACTCAGAATCCCTGATCCAAAAGGGCCATCTCACACTGGTCCAAAGTGGACATTAGCTGGCCTTTGGCTGTGGGTAGGACACAGGCTGAGAAAAAACCTGGCACTTCTCCTGCCCTCCCCTCAACTCCCACGGACATACACACACACTACACACGTGATCACTGTACCAGTCATGTCGATACCACTACTACCATGTGCACACCAGCCCATACCCACATATGTGTGCCCAGACACAGGCTGACCAGTGACACACCAGCCACAGATGCAGGTAGACAGATGCGTGCCCTGTACACAAGAGCAGGGAGCAGCAGACACACACGGGGGGAGCAGGCACACCCTAGAGGCACAGTACACACACACATACACACACACACACGCAGCCCTCACATGTGTACATACATGACAGGGCAGGGTGTTGGGAGGGGCCTGGTGAGGGAGTAGGGAGCCCCAGTGCTTGCTGGGTGACCTCGGGCAGGGCCTTCTGCATCTCTGGGTCTCAGTTTGTTCATCTGTAAAATGGGGGTGGGTGTTGGGACCTGCCTCCCAGGATGTCCCTTCCAGACATAATGATTCCACCCCCCAGACCTCAACCGGGCCCCAGCATTGATTTCAAATTCAAGCAGAAACCTCCCTCTGGGACTGAATAAGAGTCAAGGTCCTAGATCACTGGCCTAGGAAGAGACACGCACTCATCTTGAAGGGGCTGAGACTGAGAGCACACGAGATAATATAGGCTCAGGCATGAGAGAGGGCACAGCCCCAAAAGATAACCACAAGGTAGAGAGGTGGCACAGGCTGAAAACAAAACCAAGGTCAAGGAGTGAGCACGTGGGCCCACAATGAAATCCAGGGTCAGGGAGAGAAGAGACAGGTCTCAAAGACAATTCCAGGGGGCCGGCCAAGTGGCTCAGCTGGTTAAGAGTTAGCTTAAGAGTGCGAGATCTGAGCAACAGGGCCACTGGTTCGATTCCCATATGGGCCAGTGACGCTGTGCCCGAGCTGAACTGTCACTGAGCTGCCAACAGGTGGCAGGATGGCTCAGCTGGTGAGAGCATGTGCTCCTAACAGCATGACTGCCTATTCAATGGTGGGCTACACCGCCTGCAACTAAGACTGAACTTGGCACCTTGAGCTGAGCTACCACCTGGATGGCTCAGTGGATAGAGCATGCACTCTTAACAAAAATGCTGCCAGTTCGACTCCCGCATGGGATGGTGGCTACACCCTCCCACAACTAAGATGGAGCACAGCACCTTGAGCTTAGAGACCACGAGCTGCCGACGGGCAGCCAGATGGCGCCCTCCACAACTAAGGCTGAAGAACAACAACTTGGCTGGTCCCCTTCCCCAATTCCCCAACACTGTTCCCCTCCCCCAATTCCCCAATTAAAAATAAATTAATAATAATAGAAAAAAGACAATTCCATGTCAGGAAGAGAGGACAGACCCAAAAGATAAATGAAGAGGAGAGACATATGGCACAAGTCAAACAACACAGGGCAAAGGAAAGATGGCAGCAGCCCCAGCATGACTTGGGAGAAGAGAGAGAAGGCACAGCCCCAAAGTCAAATCCAGAGGCGGTGATATGTGGCAGGGGCCCAGAACACAGCTGGAATCAGGGAATAGCCTTGGGAATCCCTGGGTGCTGAGAGTAAGGAGTGTTTCCCCCCTTTCATGTGCATTGCCACTTTTATGACTCACATGTACATTGTCAGGAACAATCACAGCTAATATAGGAATCCGATGATTTTTGTGCACCCACAGGAGGTGTGTCTTGGCAAGGCCCTCCACAGGGCCCTGGTGGTCCCCAGGACCAAAGCTAGGCAAGGCCTTGCAGGCCACAGTAACGAGTTTGCATTCTACTCCAAGGCAACAGGACATCACATCACAGGGTGTGAGCAAGGGGGTGATGTGATCTGACTGCCGTGAGACTAGACCACAGGGGCAAGAGTAGAAATGGAGGCGGTGAGTGATGGCATGCATGGAGATGCTGGGGGTGGGGCTAAGAGGGGGCAGACTGAGAGGGTCAGATGTGGGTTTCACTCTGAAGCGGGGACACACAGAGCCTTAAATGCTTCAAGTTCCATCTAGGCTCCTCTCACCTTTGGAACCCCCCTCCTACCTCCTCGTCTTACCCCTTCACTTCCCAGCGGACACCTATTTCTTAGATAAGACTTCCCTCCCCAAGGGGACCCCGACAGTCATTTAATCCGTAGAAAGAAATCAGGAAGCATTCAAACGTTGACCCACCTGTCTAAATTAGCCTAAAAGCTAACCAAGGCACTTGTGATTGTCCTCCAGCCCAAACTCGCCCTCTACACCAGCTCTGTGCAAACCATGTTTCTGCTTCGCCATCAGCTCCCTGTCAGCCTCTGCCACCAGGGGGCACTAGAGGGAAGCTGCAAGGCTCTGAGATCTCCAGGCTCCTTGCTGCACCCACAGCAACGGTTCTTCCCTGGGGCAGCAGAAGAAGCCAGTTTGTAGCTTGCAGAACCAGCCTCACTGAGCTTGGGCACACCAGCACCAGTCAGTAAGCACCTCCCTCTGTTTCCAGTAATTTCTTTCCTTTTTTCCTTCAAATGTAGCCACTTCCTGCCTTGCTTCTTCCAAGACACCTGAGAGCAAAGGTGTGCAAACTATGCCCTCAGGCCAAGTCCAGCCCACCTGCCTGATTTTGTAAATAAAGTTTTATTGGAACATAGCCATGCCCATCGGTTTATATATTTCCTATGACTGCTTACCCTACAACAGAAGAATCGAGTAGTTGTGACAGTATGGCCTGAAAGCCAAAAATATTTACTATCTGGCCCTTTACAGGAAAAGTTTGCTGATCCCTGCCTCCGACTTCAACTTTTACCCTCCCAGTTACCTAGTAAATGACTTTATTCCTAATAAATCATTCTCTTCATTCAAATATCTGGCATGGCTTGTCTCCCGGCAAGACCCCGACTGATGCAGAAATGACAACACCCCGGTCGCCTGAGAACTCAGGCCACATGGTCACTCACTGGCAGCTTTTTGGTCTCTAGGAGGGCCCAGTCACGAGTGGTTTCTCACAAGGAGAATAGTTATCTGCAGAGAGAGCATGACTTGCTCCCAGACCCTAGAGGTCTGCGCTGAGTCGCTTCTTGGTGGCTGCATCCCTGCTTGCCACCAGTTCTCTGCACATCCCTGGATCTGCTGGGTCAGCAGCCCAGGTGGCAGATGAGCTTGCCCACAGCCAGGGCCACTGCAGAGCCTGCGTGTGCTCTGGCCTCCCTCAGGATCAAAAGCCAGATGGGTTGTTTGGTAAATGGGTTGACATAGCTCACTCAACTTAGACCAAGGTAGAAGTGGCTGCCCAAATCCTAAAACCCACCAACTGTTGCCAGTATCAGCCAAACAGCTTCTCCCACCCCCCTACCCTCGTCTCCCTTGTCTGAGTTCCTAAATTTTAATCTTTCCAACTTCTTCCTTTGTCCTCTCAGCCCTTGGGGGTGGTAGCTGCTTGCAGTTGCTACCTCCACGATCCCTTTGTTTTCTTTTTACTCTTTCAGTCAGCAGGTTAACAACTTTCCATCTAGTTAACAATTCTTAAATCAAATTCTCTCTTTTCTAGTAGCTGGTGCTGTTTGTCTCCAAATTAGAGCCTGACAGATGGATGTCAGCAGTGGATTTATTGCGACCCCTTTCCTAAATGCAACTTCCTGCTCAATGTAGTAGGCCAGCGTGACGCTGTGTGGAATGCGGAGACCAAGTGTTCTGTGGCCTCTATGATGGCAGGAAGCGAGAGAGTTGATATTGCCCTGAGGCAAGACTGAAGGCGTGTGCTCCTGGCTTCCGTGGTCCTCAGAAAGCCGCGTGCAGAAAAATCGTTTGCCAGGTCAGTAGTTTGCACCAGCTGCCAAGGGTTGTGTTGACCTGCTCCAGTAAAGATACTATATTTGGGCCAGCAACTGCAATTGGAGTCTCCACCTGATTACATTTACAATAATCCACAGCCACTCTCCAAGACCCATCTGCCTTCTGCACAGACCAAACAGACCAGTTGAACGGGGATGAGATCACTACCCCTCTTCTTTCAAGCCATTAATGGCGGCACTAATCTCTGCAATTCCCCCAAAGGATGTAGAATTGCTTTTGGATTACTATCCTGGGAAAGATTGGGGAGTTCTAGGGGCTTCCACTTGGCTCTTGCTACCATAATGGCCCTGACTCCACCGGTCAGCTCTGCCAGCTGCCATGAGTATCTATTCCAATTATACAACCAGGTTTTGAGAAAACACAGGGTGGGTCCACAGACCTAGCAGGCCCATTCTGAAATGAACTTGGGCTCAGATCCTATCTATCACCTGACTACAAAAAGCCCCACTGTGGGCTACCAGTCAAAGCAGGAAAAATGAGAATGACTTGCCATCTATAAAAATGACAGGGAGTTGTCTAAATATCTAAAAGCCAATCAAAATCCTCAGTGCTGAGAAGGAGCCTGTCTAGATACTGGTGCAGTCTTTCTAGAAAGCAGTTCAACAATATATAACCAAAGCCATACAAAGGGTCTTCCTCTTTCACACAGTCATTCTATTCAGAGAATCAGTCACTCAGCTGCAATGCAGGCAAAGCTTTTGTGCATAAAGACGTTTACTTATTGTTTATAACAGCACATATAAACAAACAAAAACACCTGGAAATAACTACATACAAAAAAAAGTACATCCACGTGAAGATTAATATGCAGCCATGTAACATTCTGTTTAGGTGAAAACAATATTATTTTTAGCCTTTCAGATCGGCAAAGACTTTTAAAAAAGATTGATAATATCCATTGTTGGCAAGAGTGTGGGAAATTTTGACATTCTCGCGCACTTCTGGTGGGAATATAAATTGGTGGAGCCTTTTGGAATGGCCATTTGGCAGTATCAACTTAAAAAACATTCATACCCTTTGACCCAGCACTTCCACTGTTTGGAATTCATCCCTCGGGAGCACGCCCACAAATCCACAGGCCCAGCTGATGGTGGCATTGTCCATACCAGCAAAAACTGGAAACCAACCAAATATCCATCAATAGGGGATGAATTAAATAATTCACACTCAGCCGCACAATGAAATCCATATTGCTCCACTTGAATTTCAAACAGGCATCTTAAACAATCCATGCCCAGAGATAACTTATTTCCCGGACATCATCAAACTGCTCCTTCCACATCCTCCTGGTGGTGGAAAGCGGCCTCACCGCTCTCCCCACTGCTTAGGCCAAACCCTGCACACACCCTCTCCCTCTTGCACACATCCCATTGGTGGCACTCCTGACACAGCTACCCCTGAAGCGTAAGCCAGCATCTTCCAAACCCTCCAATGGCCATCCATATGGACTGTCCTGTTTGTACTCTTGCCCCAGTACAGTGATTTCTCAAGGGAGCAGCCAGAGTAATACTTCTTAAATGATTTAAAAGTTAAATCAAGGTCACACATCCATACAATGGAAGTAGCCCTAAAAAGGAATGCAATACCAATCCACACTACAACATGGATGAACCTCAAACACATTATGCTGAGTGAAAAGAAGCCAGACACAAAGGGCCACAAACTGGATGATCCCATTTATATGAGATGTCTAGAATAGATAACTCCAAGGAGGCAGAGAGCAGACTGGGGGTCGCCAGGGGCTCGGGAAAGGGCGAATGGGAACTAACTGTTTAATGGGTAGTGGTTATGGCGTTTTCTTTTGTGGGTCATGAAACTGTTTCAGAACTAGACAGAAGTGGTAGCTGTACAACATTGTGAATATACGAAATGCTACGAAACTGTACACTTTAAAATGGCTAATTTTGGGGCCGGCCGAGTGGCGCGATGGTTAAGAACTGGCTTGGGATGCCAGAGGGCCCCGGTTCGGATCCCACATATGAGGGCCAGTGACA
>NW_017732174.1:524980-535230 GCF_001890085.2 Hipposideros armiger | reverse complement strand
GTCCTCCACAACTAGACTGAAGAACAAAACGACAGCAACTTGTCTGTTCCCCTTCCCCCAATTCCCCAGCACTGTTCCCATCTCCCAATTCCTCAATAAAAAATCTTTAAAAAAAAAAAAAAAGGCTAATTTTGTTATATGAATTCCACCTCAATAAAAAAAGAATTAGATCACGGCACATTCCCTGCTTAAAACCTTCCAGTGGCTTCCCAACACAACACAAATAACATGCAAACTCCTTACCCACCAGGCTCCCGTGATCAGGGCTCTGCTCTGGGGCCTTGCATTGTCCCTCCCCCACTCCCCACAAAACTGTGAGGGAGGTAACATCACCCCCATTTTAGAGGGGAAATTGAGTTCTGAGAGAGAAGTGGCTTGCCAGGGATCACGTGGGCAACCTGAAGCTGGCTCTGCCTGGCTCCTAACCAGCTCGCAGCTGGAGTGGCGGCCGCGGATTGGGCACTCATTGCCCCAGCTGCAGAGTGCTGGTGGCTGACCTCTCACCTCTGTGGGGGGAAGAGTCCCCTCACCCAAGTTCCTGGCCCTCCCCGAGGACAGCCCCTGCCATGACATGTAGGTGGGGGATATAAAGGCCTGCCCCCTTACCTCGGGGGGATGTCCGTGATGGTCACCCCAGCTCCAGAGCTGCCTGTGGGACTGCTGAGGCCCAGTCATGACTGCATTGCAGCTCAACTCCTCCATCGGCCCAAGCCTGCCCCTTCACTCCCTCTCAGGGCTGGTTTCCAAGGGTACCCCAATATACCTCTTGCCTACTAATCTCCATCTCAGAGTCTGCTTCCTGGGATCCCGGCCTCAGACATCTGCTCTGCCCTTGAGAGCCAGTCTGGAGGGTGCAGTCTTTATCCTAAGTGGCCTGGGGGGCTACAGCTACAGCAGAGAGTGACAGATCAGATTTGCATTGCAGGAAGATTCTACTGGAGGACAAACTGAAATGGAGAGAGATGGGAAGCCAGAGGCCAGTGAGGAGGCCGGTGAGAGGGACTGGGGCCTTAATTCACACCACGGCACCAATGGCACGGAGGCCAATTCCAGCAGTGGCCACTGGGTGGAAAAAATGGATCATAATTCTAGACTGGCCAGAGAGCCTTGGGGGGCGGGGTGGGGATGCAGGGATGCTGGTGCCCTGGGCGGTTTTCCATCTGGAAGTTACTCATACGCTCCGGGCCAGCCTGTTGGGGTGCCAGCTCTGGCTCTTCCTGTCTCTAGCGGTGTGGCCTGGACATTGTACCTTGGTGCCTTACTCTGTCCATTAGAGAAAACTGGGCTAATACCAGGCCGTCCTCCTGAGATGGCCATGAGGAGTCAAGGAGTTAACATAAGTTCAGAAAGCTTGGACAAGAGCCTGGCATAGTGAGTGAGCATTACCCTGCTCACTGCAGGCTCCCCAAATACCTGCCGGTGTTTGGAAAGGGCACAGGCCTTGGGCCAGACACACACACCAGGCTGCAGCCCAGTGGTGGGGGTGGGGGTGGGGGTGGGGGTGCAAGTCCCTTTACCGCTGGGCCCCAAATCTCTCATCCATAGGAGGGCAGTGATCCTCTGGGCCATGAAGGATTGTTAGCAGGAGAAAGTAACACTTGAAAAGTTCCTGGCACGTGGCACGAGGTCAACAAACGCAGCTGCTGCTACTGTAAGGCTGGTGGAGAGTATTTGTGCAAAGCTCAGCATTCAGCCATCCCACGGCAGGCAGCTGAGCCTCGCTAGCTTGGCAAGGCCAAACCCCGCCCATCCTTTGCCTCCCAGCCTGCTCCTCCTCCAGTGTTCTCTCCCTAAATGTCATCGCCTTCGCCCAGCTGCCCAAGCCAGAAACGGGAGGAACGGGAGGAATGCGTGCATCCTCTCTCCTGAGTCCCCCACCCTGCGGGTCTCCAGCCTCTCCTGCATCTCCATACCTGCTGACCCCCTACCTCCCCACAGGTCATCCTACAACCCCTGCTGCCGCCCACACCCCAACCCCGCTGATTCTCTTTCCTCACTTGAGCCAATTCCAAACCATGGGCTCCCCAAGCCCATGGATCTCCTGCTGAGAGCCAAACTCTACCTGCTCAGTAAACAAGGCCAGGCCTGGCTACTGTATCTTCAGGGTGTAGCACAGGGCCTGATATACAGTGGATGCTCAATAAATGCTAGCTGGAAAATAGATGAACACATGAACGTACATATGTGCTGGCTGGGCCAACGGGAATAACATTAACATGCATGGTAGCGATTGCTGTTTCTCCAATTTAGTTGAAGAAACGACATTACAGAGAGGTTAAGTAACTTGCCCAAGGTCACACAGCTAGTGCGCAGCACAGCCAAAACTCAAACAGGACTCAGGACAATTACAGCCACTGATAAGAAAAGCTCCAGGCCACTGTGCTACACTCACCCAGGCACATCCAGGCACCATCACACCAAATCTCCCGCCTATCCTATAGGGCAGGACTGAGGCACAGGAGGTTAAGACTCTTGCCTGAGGTCACGCAGCTGTAAATCTGACTATTCCACTAGTACTTCTTTGTTGATGAATAAACTGGAATCTAGTTTAGTGACTTCTTTTTGGAGGGATACTCCCCTGGAGTCTGCTTATTTCTGGGGGCCCTGATAAACAAAATATTCTAAGCCTACGTGGCTGAGGACCAGGCTATGGAAATGGAGGTCACAGGGGAGCCAGCCAGTTGGGTGGATTCCAGTCACCAGCTCTCATAGCCCTTGATTCCTGCCCCCTCAGGTTCTAGCTTCAGGCCCTTTAAACCCACCTGGGGCAGAAGCTTTCAACCGGTTGGCAGCCTGTGGGGCAGTGCCTTGGGCCTGCCTATGGGGTGGGGTGAGGAGACCCAGCACCAGGACCCTAGGGACACCCACCCTCCGCCTCCACCAGAACAGCTCTGCTTTTTCCAGGGTTCTGAGGATGCTTTCAATTGGAAAGAAGATTTTGCAGTCAAAACAACTTTTGAAAATCAGTGCCCTAAGGGATAAATGTCCTTGTCAAGCAACATGGCCCTCTCAAGTATAACCTAGTGACATTCAAGGGCTTGGATGCAGTGAATTCTGGGACGGAAGAGGCAAGAAGGTGAGAATATCCAATGCCCTTAGCCAAGTCCAATGTCAAGGATGCTCACCATTAGTAGCCATAGGTCCATGCTCTGAACACCTACCCTGGTGTGTCCTAGGTTGGGGGCCTATTTGTTTCCCCTCGCAGTTCTCTGGGCATTTGCCCACACAACTTCTCATGCTGGGAATGAAAAGGGGAACTACATGTGGCTCCCCCCCACCCGCCTCCTCTGACAGGCAACGTATGCGGTGCTGTCCGTTTTCTGTAACCCTCAGTACCTGCCAGGTATCACTATCCTCATCCCAGGGAGGGGAAACTGAGGTTCAGAGAAGAGAAATGACTCACCTGAGCACTAAACTCAGGTTGGTCTAACTCCAAAACATTCTTTCCAATGCACGAAGCTGTCTTTCTCTCAACCAAGCTCACCTACAACCTCTTTCCCTCCTCACCTTCATCCAAATCCCGCGCACACTTAGGGCCCACTGGTGCACCCCTCTCTCCAGTGCACCCCTCTCTCTCTTATCCTCTGCCTTTATAAATGCCGCTTCGTCATCTCTGAACACACTGCCCTCCTCTCATACCCGCTTCATCTTTCTGACTCCACATCCTTTGAGTACTTGCTTGGGGGTCACCTTTTCTGGGAAGCCCTCCCTGGATGCCTGGCTAGGAAGACGCCTCTTCTAGAACTGAATTCCCCAGTCACAGCCCTGATGGCTCTGCGTTGTGGTCATTTGCCTTTCTGCATCCTAAGGAGACCCTAAACTCGTGGGACCAGGATCCAGGTCCACTGTGCTCACCAGTATATCCTGATTTGCCAGCATGGTGCAAAGCACATGGTAGGTGCCGAACACTCACTCACTGAATGAGCAGGTCTGTGAGTTCAGCAGGCGGCTGTGGTATCTGCAATGTGCCAGGCCATCTTGGCACGTGCTGGGCATGGCACACAAATGAGACACCGTCCCTGCCCTCCAAGCCGAAGCCCTGCCTCCCACAGGCAGTGTCTCCCGGCCTCTGCCTGCTCCCCACTCCATGTCTCTTTCATTCATTCAACAAATCTTGGAGCACCTATTAAGCCACGGTGGCGTTGAGGGGAAGCATTTGGCCAACATTTGGAACACAGCAGGCGACACAGTGCCTGCCCCTTTCCCCCATGTCTGCCCCACGGCGCTCGCCTGGCACAGTGCACCATGGGTGTGGTTGGAGCGAGAAGCCCCCAGTGATTCATTTCTCTTCTGTATATGCCAGGCTGGTTCTGGGGCTCCCCTGGCTGCCCCCTGCCCACTCTCCCTCGCCCACACAGGCCGTGACCCCCTCCCCAGCCCTGGCCCAGCCTGGCCGTACCCGGTTGATGAGCTCGCCGACCATGCCCGTCCAGGAGCCATTGGGCTCGGGCGCCCCGTACAGCCCGTCCTCCACCAGCCGCAGGCGGTAGCGGAAACGCAGGAGCTGGGCCAGCTCCCGCAGCATGTCCACGCAGAAGCCCTCGAAGCGCTCATTCCCTGACAGGGCCTGGAAGTTGGGCCGGCGCATGACATACGGGTTCTCCTGGAGAGGCAGGGGAGAAGTGGGGTCAGAGACGAGGCATCTGGGGGCTGGGTCTAGATCCCAGAGTCCAGGCTGGGCAGCTACCATGTTTCCCTGAAAATAAGACCTAACCACAAAATAAGCCCTAGCGTGCTTTTTCAGGATGCTCGTAGTATAAGCCCTACCCCAGTTAAGATCGTCAGCCAGACATGACTGTTTGACTAAATGTAGATTTTTGTACATGAATAAATGAATAAACATACATTGTTGGAGCAAAAATGAATATAAGAGCCAGTCTTATTTTCGGGAAGACACGGTAGACCCAGGATCTGCTCAGAGTGGGGAATAGGCCTAAAAGCCAGGAGCAAAGCACATGGGCCCTAACAGCCCCTAGAAGATCGCAGGGGGCTGTTTCAATCTCCACCAGCCAATCTGGCGTTCATGTGTCTTAACCTTAAATGCCTACAAGGGAGGAAGGTAACCTAAGAGTGAATCAGACTAGATGGAAGTCGTGCCAGGTGGGAAGAGGGGCTTCCAAATTTTTTACAACAACCCACAGTGAGACATTCATTTTGCTTTGCAACCCAAGTCACACACGTATATGTGGGTGTACTCACACGCTGTAACAAGACTTAATTCCGCAAAACAGTCCTGCCCTTATGCCTATGGCACTGATATTTTCTGCTCTGCTCTACATTTTTTTTTGTTACAGAATTTACATATTTCAAACAAACAAAAAATTAGTATCATTTACGGTATCTTAAGATAAGCTGCCTTTGAATGGGAGCTTCCTTTCCAATACTTTGAGCTCTACAAGACGTATCTAGAAAGTTTACTACTGTGGAAAATGAAGACTGCTTAAATTGAATGAGAGTAGGGGGAGGGCCTGTGGTTTTTCTTTTTGATTAATTGCTGTAACATGGTCCTTCAGGTGACTGAGGGAGTTTCCTATTTTCTTTAGACATCATTAGGGGCCAAAGCTCTTGCAGGACAACACTGATGCAACATGAATTCTGCCATTTTGCTAGCACTAATATGGCTCTTGGGTTCACCACTCCATTAGAACTATTAACTCCATTCATATTAATTTTTGTTACAAATCTTACACAGGGGTGCTTCTGGGCATTTAGGTCCACATTCTATTTTAAGGCTGCATATTTGGTTTTCATAAATTGTTCTTGGAGGCCTAATTGTCATCCCTGCCCATCTTGTGTCATGTCTTCTTCATCCTTTAGACCCCAGCTAACTATGCCATCTCTTACTCCTTTGTGGCCTTTGAGTTCTTCCAACAGTCAGAAATTGTGAGGGACTTTTACTCCCGAGCCCGTGGTGGCTGCCATCTTGCGTCGCTGTTGCTCCTGCTCTACTTTTTTTTTTTCATGTGGGAGTCGAACTGGCAACCTTGCTGTTAAGAGCGCACGCTCTATCCACTGAGCCATCTGGGCGGCAGCTCAGCTCAAGGTGCAGAGTTCAGTCCCAGTCATGGGTGGGCATAGCCCGACATCAAACTGGCAATCTTGTCATTAGGCTGTTCTACATCTTTTTACACAACTAGTAGCAACCCACTGAACTGACGTCATGAGCCAGCAAGGGACCAAAAAGGGTCTGCCCCACCAGGATTCAGCTCTCACCCAATGATGCCATGAAGGAAGTGGGCTTGAGATGCCGGATGGTCCAAAGTTGAGAGAATATGGAAACCTGGGTGGTTTTGTAAAAACCCTGATTATAAAGGTTAACAACAATTCAAATTCTAATGCCATTTTTTTTCAATGCTGTGCAGGGTAAACAAACACCAGACAGTTTGCAATCTCTGGTCTACAACTGGTTTGCTACAATGATGCTTATTTCTGAGGGGTTGGAGCAAACTTTATGGACCCCCATCGTGCCAAGTACATACGAAAGCAGAAAGAACATTCCAAGTGCTGGTAAGACGATCTAAGTGCTGGTAAGACGAGGCATACAAAGATGCCGGTAACAAAAGGGAAACTTATCTTGACAGTTATTGTCTAAATGGTTGTTTGTGCAGTGTCACTTTGGACTTAGGAACAAAACGATTTAGGACTTAGGAAATAGCCAGGAGATGTCTGGCAATAATAGCCACAATAGTGAGCATGTAGTGAGGGCCTGTTCAGTACAGACCATGTGGGGCACGTGTCCTCTGGATTCTATCACTTTAATTCTTCACAGTGACCTTACACGGGAGGTGTTATTACACTCATTTTACACATGTGGAAACCGAGGCTTGCAGAAGTCAAGTGACCTGTCACCTCTCAGTCATTCAACACACCATTACTGAGATCTGAGGTAGACATGGCTGCAATATTTTGCAGCTCCTCCCATCAAGAGGTAGAGCCAATTTCCCCACCTCTTTGGTCTGAGCTGGCCTCGAGACTTGCTTTGGCCAACAGAACATAGTGGAAGTGATGCTGTGTGAATACCAGTGCCTGGGCCTTCGGAACAGCCTCTTGAGACCACCAGGTAAGGAAGCCTGGGCCAGCCTGCTGAAGGATGCGTGAACCAAGGTAAGCCAGCCAACAGCCAACACCCACAGCCACTCCAGATCTTCCAGCCCAGCCTAGCCACCAGCTGAACACATCAACCATAGTAAGCTCAGACAACACCAGCAGAAGTGTTTGGTCGTCTCACAGACTCATGAAACATAGTAATCATTATTGTTTTAAGCCTCCAGGTTTTGAGATGGTTTGTTACACAGTGACAGGTACTATGAGGCCAGGTCCTATTATGGGCTTTAGGTTCCAGGACCTCACAAAGCCCCTCAGCTGAGGGATGATGGGATGGAGAGAAGTCAGTGCTTTTTTTCTCTCGACTGAGCTGCCTTTCCAAATCCAAAACTGTGGAACTGGGGGTAGGGATGTGAGATACTACTAATAATAGCAGCAGCAGCTAGCATTTCTTGTGGGCTTGCTGTGTGACAGCTATTCTGTCAGCGTGGGAGGTCGGTATTATTACCTCTGCTTTAGGGATGAGGACACTGAGGTCCTGAGAAGTGAAGTAGTAAGTGACTGAGATTGACAAGTCAGTCTGACTCCAAAGCTCTGCTCTTAAGCCCTGTGCTAGGCTGAACTCAAGTGGACAGAATCCAAGAATGAAATGGGAGACGCCAGACAGAGACAGGGACCCAGGTCAGATAGCAAACCTGGAGAATATAAATCAAGAATTCTCTAGACAAGTACCCAGTGTTAGAGCTGGAAGGCTCTCCTACAGCCCTCTTGACATATAGAGAAGGAAACCGGAGCTCAGGGAGGTCAAGTGTCTTGCCCAAGGCCCCACAGCTGCAGCAGGACAGAGGGAAGGGGAGACGGGACAGAGCTGGGATTCAAAATCCAGCTGTTAGGCACTCCAAAGCCCCTGTTCCTTCTACCAGGCCAAACTGATCTCCAAATTCAAGATTGAGGCACCTGGGTTGTGGATTTGGGGTCAAGGCCAGGACCAAGGGTCTGAGTGTATAGAGCCAGAAACAGGAACTGGGGCTTGCAAACAGATCTCAAGATCAAAAACCAATGATCTAGGACTCAACCTAGAGGCCTAGACCATCAGTACCGAGTGTCTTAAGGAGCCTCTATTCCGAGGTTTTCAGGCTTCAAAGAGAATCTTCTGCAAAAGTATTGCAGACAGACAGTGGGCTTGTGCTAAGTCTGATTCTAAGATCATCCTACAAATGGCTGTACACCTGTGCACAAAATGTAAGACCCAGAGAGTCATGGCGGCACTGCTTGTAGCAGGAACAAAGACTGAAACAACCTATTTCAGGACAGGTTAAAAAGATTATTGATGTCATCAAAGCATCCCAGGCAACTACTAAAATACCAAGTTCTCTCAGCTCTATGAAGAGGAAAAAAACAAGCTACAGAACAATGTGTACAATATGCTACTTTTTGTGAAGGAAGAGTGGGGACGGGCTTATATATGCACAGACATTTCTGGCAGCATGTGGCCTCTGGACCAAAAAATGAGGAACTTGAGAGAGAAGGAATCTGATTTTTCACTCTTTACTCCCTCTTTGCTACACTTGATCTTAGCCAAAAGGCCGAGAAGCGATCTTTACCCCCACTTTGAATTCTATTTAATATAGGTTTGTATTAGCTTCTGTCTCTCCCCCATTTTAAAAATTATAATATTAAAATATTTTTAAAATTTGAAGTATGATATTTAAATATTCATGGAAATGCAAAGGGTCAAGAAGAACCAAAGCAATCCTAAAGAAGAACATGAAAACTGGAGAATTTGCCACCAGATATTAACACTTAATTTAAAGCTATGGTATGTACAACAATGTGGTATGTGAGCAAAGATGGACAAACAGACAATAGAACGGAGGGTTGGAAACCCACACATAAGTGGACTTCATTTATGACAAAGGTAAGACTGTGATGAAGCGGGTAAGAATGACTGTTTTAATAAATGGTGCTGTTCAACTAAACGTCCAGATGGAAAAAAATGTATTCTGACCCCCTACCTCACGTGATACATAAAAATCAATTCCAAGTGAATTGTAGATCTAAATATAAAAGGCAAAATTATTAAGTTTTTAGAAAATAAATAGGAGACTATCTTCATGACTTTGGGGGGTAGGCAAAGGGTAATTAAATTTTGAAATAACTGACCATAAAAAAAAAAAACAGTTAAAGTGGACTTTAGTAAAATTAAAAATCTTTTCATTAAAAGGTACCATTCAGCAAAAGATACCAGCAAGAGTAAAAAGGCAAGCCACAAAGTGAGAAGGGACATCTGCAAACATATTCCGACAAAGAATTTGTATCCAGAACATATAAATAACTCACAAATCAATAAAAAGGTCACATATCCTAACTTTGTAAAAATAGAGAAAGACTTGAGCAGAGATTTCCCAGAAGATTTCCAAACAGCCAATAAACACAAAAGAGTAGTCAACTTCCCTGATCATTAGGGATATAGATGAAAACCACAGTATAATTGGTTTCTTTATATACTCACTCACCACTGGGAAAAATGAGGAGCAACTGGAACTCTCGTCCCCACATGGCTGGTGGAGTCAAAGTGGTATTGCCACTCTGGTCAACACTTTGGCAGTATCTACTAAAGCTGAAAAGATGCAGCAATTCCCCTCCTGGGTATACACTCGACAGAAATGCTGCATGTGTTCAACAGAAGGCATGTGGTAGGATGGTCACAGCAGGACTCCTCATAATAGCAAAGCACTGCAAACAACTCTGCTGTGCACCTACATTTGGTGGATGAGTAAACAGTGGTACATGCACATAACAGAAGATACAACAACGGGCTAAACCACTCACAACCACACAGATGAATCTCACAAACACGTGAGCAGAAGCAGCCAGACAAAATAGGGAACACAGAGTACTATGCCATTTACATGAAGTTCAAAGCTGGGCAAAGCTAATCTGTGGTGATAGAAGTGCAGACGGTGGTTACTATGGGGATTAGAGACAGGAAGGAACACACGAGGTCTTGGGTAGGAGGGCTGGTTCCATAGGGTATGTTCAGTTTTTGGAAATTCAGTGAGCAGTACACTTAGGATTTGTGCAAGTTTTGGTATGCATGTTACACTTTTATGAAAATCTCTTAAAACTAAAAATAAAATAATTAAAGTAGGGTGGGTTCTAGAACATTCCTCACAAGCTGCTTGCCTGGACCCTTTCATGTACCC